>NC_060273.1:124328237-124542561 GCF_021613505.1 Equus quagga
TGAAGTCCAGAAGGAAGTGGCAAATATGTCCAGCCTCACTGTTCCTAGAATTCCTTAGGCTTACCATCTCCTTCATTTCATTAAAGATAGCACCTCCATTTTCAAGACCTTGTCACTAACAAGATATATTAGTTTTTGGTATTTTAAACTTTAAGATCCCACTCTCTCACCACAGTCTCCCACTTGTCAGGGTTTCCCACTTCCTCACTCTTCTACAATTGCCCTTTGTTCTCATTCAGACCTTCATTCCCTAGACTGAGGGGGTTCATTCTTCACTAATCTAGACCTTACTTCACCAGCATCCTTGACTCCCCACACCAATACTTATTGAGTGCCTGGCACAAGGTAGGTAGAAGTAGTATTTGCTGTATGATTAAATAAATTACGCTTTCCCTCTATTTCAGCACATTCTTCCAGCACACTGATCCTGCAAATATCCAACCTTCAACCAATCCCAAGGCGTGTGTCTGGATTGATGCCACCCCCGGGGGAAGACACAGTGCCTCGCAGACTGCTGCCTTGACAAGGTCTTCATCTCCCTTTCGTTATGGACTCCTAACGCAATGCTGTTCAGGAAACTTTTGGCCTCTTCTTGGCCAGGTCCCTTTCCTATGGCCCACAGTGGCAGTCTAAATTTAAACCACTGCCACTTTCCTCAGTCCCTCAGCAGCATCAAAGCCTCCCTTCAACGTCTCCTCCCTCAGAACAGAGGAAATTGAGGTAGTTACAGCTCCCTGCCACCCTCTCCCAGCTCCATCTGAGCCCCGTCATGACAGCTTCCCTCCACTTTAGTCTCAGAAGCAGCACTGCTCTTGGCCAAGACCAGCCCCTCCCCCTCTGCTCTAGATCTATAGACCGCCCCCTCCCGATCTCTCCCTCTCTGGTTATCACTCCTTTTCTCTCTTTGTCCTCTCTTCTGCTCCTAAACTTCTTGGTATTGTAAAGTGAAAAGACATGGGTTTCAATACTAAGTCTACATTTATTAATTCTGTGACATCAGAAAGAGAATTCTTATCGTATCTGTGCCTTGACTTCCCTATATGATTAATGGGAATGATGACAATGCATTCGTTATAGTTCTGTTGTGAGGATAACATGTGATTGCTGGCATAAATGTGCTTATTACCCTACTGGACATCTTAGCAACCCCCACACTCCTGCTTTCCAGTTACTATTGCTATTTACTAGGTTTGGGGTGGTTTATAATAGTAACTACCCCAAATCTAGTGCTGTAAAATAATAACTATTTTATCACAACCATGTATTTGGTAGATAAGTAATTTGAATAAAGGCCAGCAAGTGAGAACCGTCTCTGCTTCATGATGTAGACGTTATTTAAACAGCTGGAGCTGGAGAATATCCTCCCAAGACAGCTTCCTCACTCGCGTGCAGGGGCCTTGACTGGACCAGCTGGAAGGCTGGGCTCAGCCGGGGCTGTTAGCTGGAGTGCCGACACATGGCCTTCTCCATCCTGGTGGGTGGCTTCGGGGTAGTTGGATTTCTCACATGCTGCTTCAGTGTTTCCACAGCACAAGGCAGAAGCTGCAAGGCATTATTTGACCTCATGTCAAAAGTCACATATCATCAGTTTTGACAAACTCTGTTGCTCGAAGCGGTTATAATAACTCCAGATTCAAGTGGGTGGAACATCTCAAGAAGTGTCAAAGAATGGATGGCCAAGTTTTAAACCTACTACACATGCCAGTTACTGAAAAATATTCTGAGAACTCCTCTACATTTTTAACTCCAACTCCAACCCTTGTGGCCGCCCCTGACGCAGGAAGAGTTAATAATCACTGGAAAAGGCTTGCCAACAAACTGTGACCCGGAGGTGAGAAGGCCGGTTAGCCAATGACAGGTAAGACCTCCGGCGAGAGGCAACCTAAGCCAGGCACCAGTCGCCCAGGGGCACAAATGGGGACACGATATCAGGAGCAGGAGGGGCCGTTGCCTAGGAGGGCTTGCATGCTCTGAGATAAAATATACGATCACAGCAATAACATGATAATATCAAAACAGAGGCCGAGGGAGGACCCCTTCTCAAATCACTAAGAATTCTTGGCATTTGCTAATTACATTGTCCAGAACACCTGTGTATGTTTAACAGATGTAAGCTATGTATATATTGAAACACTGGTTATAATAAACTCAGAGTGGCCATCAGCCCTCTCCGCATCTACCCTGATGTGTACATTGGATTGCGACACTGACAACCCTATGAGGTATCTATTCTGTGGTTGAACAGCTAGAGGCTCAGAAAGGTAAAGGAATGTGCCACAGGTCAAATAACTAGCTGGTGAGTAAACTTGACTTTTAAAGCGCTTCCTATTAAATATTATTCCCAACAAATGTGAATCCTGCTTCTTCCCTTCAGTCTTTTCTCTCTTTACTGAATTCCCTGAAACCTTAAGAAAATTTGCTATGCTCCACCTGTTATTTTCTGTGTGTACACATATGTGTATATGTGTGTGTGTGAATCAGAGACAGAGAGACACAGAGAGAGAACTTTTACTAGCAAATTCTTTGAAGGGTTATTTACACTTACATTTATTTCTCAACCGAGTCTTAAATCGATGTTAAACTGGCCTCTGTCTCCACCGCTCCTCCTTGACCATTCCTCTATCAATGACCATCAGTGGTCATCAAATCCAGCCTTTGAGTATTTAACAGGTTTGATTAATCTCTTCATAAATTTTGTAATAGCTTTTCATTTATCAAATGGTTATCCTCTGCATGCTTCTCATTCATTAATTCAGTATTTTGACTGCCTGCTCTTTCTGGGCAATGTTTCAAGTACTGGAGAGAGCAGTGATCAAGAGACTCCTGCCTTCATTGAGCTTAATTCCAGTGAATTCCATTATGTTACTTAGCACAGCATATTGCTACTATTGGTCTGTAAGCTGTTTCAAAAGCTTGCCTATACTAGTCAGAGTCCTCCAGAGAAACAGAACCAACAGGATTTGTGTACATATATATATACACACACATATATAAAGAGAGAGAGAGATTCATTTTAAGGAATTGGCTCATATAATTGTAGGGACTTGGCAAGTCTAAAATCTGCAGGTTAGTTAGGCTGGAGGCCCAAGGAAGAGTTGATGTTGCAGTTCAACTTCAAGCTTCTGGAAGAATTCTCTCTTTTTCCAGGGAAGTCAGTTTTTTTCTGTCAAGACATTCAACTGATTGAATGAGGCTCACTCACATTATGAAGGGTAATCTGCTTTGCTCAAAATCCCCTGACTTAAGTATTATTCTTGTCTAAAAAGTACCTTCACAGAAATGTCTAGAAAAATGTTTGACCAAATATCTTGGTACTATGGCCGAGCCAGGTTGACACATAAAATTAACCACCACAAGCTTGGTTAACCCTTGTCAACTTGGCACCTAAACACATTTCCTGAAACCACACTTAATCTCCAAATAAAGACAATAACATGGTCTTACTTTCGCCTAACATGAGACATTTATCTGCACACAACCAGAGACACACTAACATTTCCCCAGAAGAGGAGGTGAAGTCCTTGGGTAATGCTTACTCTTCTCTTTGATGTCCCGCAACTTAAATACTATGATGTAATGTTAACAATACTTAAAGGCTATGATATAAAGCAAATACATCTTGCTACATGATAAGGAGATAAGAAAGAGAAGAAAAACATACTTGCTATTCACAAGAAAATAAGGAAGAAATCCTCATGACAATTACAGTCCTCACTTCTGTAACTGGTCATGTGATCATAATTGGTATCTTTAACCAACTTCTTCCACTGCCCAATCTGTATTCCTTTTGCCTCAGCAAGCACCTCGCTGGTTGTGATTCTTCACCTGGTGAGGTAACTCAAACTTTTATTCCTGAAGGGTCTGAGCCATTGGTAATCCTGCTTAAATTGGGTTGTTTAGTGTTCCATTGACTTTAACCACAGAGCACAGTAACTCTAAGAGACACCCTGAGGGATCTCCTGTATTCCAGATATATTCTTCCTTACCTCCATTGTGGAATAGTAATCCAAATTCCCCTTGGTGGTCAGGATCAATCACCCCAGCCAGCATAGTGACTCCTTTCTTTGTTGATTCAAAGAAACGAGGAGCCCTAGGGGACCAGGTGCCAGTCTTAAATTTCAATTCAATAGAATCATTGCTGTGTCTCCTCATGGAGGAATTCCTTCCTTGGAATTAAGACCTATAGGCCAGCAGAGCATAAAATTAGAGGAACAAGATGCAAAAATGGGGTGCCACTCCCATTTCCATCCCTTGATGCCTGGACCCATAAATCCTGGCCATGGGAAAAACAGCACCAGATATTCGATGCTGACTCAGAGCATATATAGCTTTCTGGAGAACTTTCACCCAGCCCTGCAAAGTATTGCCACCTAGCTGGGGTTGTAACTGAGTCTCCAAAAGTTCATTTCACCATTTTATCAAAGTAGCTTCTTCAGGATGGTAGGGAACATGGTAAGACCGGTGACCTCCCTGAGCATCGGCACGTTGCCACATCCTGGTTTTTGATAACAGATTCCATTTTTTGATGGTAGTTTGGTTTTACTCCAGCTTTGTTTCTCAACTTGCAAGTTACATAGTTTGCTAGGTGTACTTACTATCTCAACACTACACTAAGCTTTATGAGTTCCAAGTACATGGAATAAGGTCAGTTATGCACAACAGGAAAAAACCAAGCATTTGGAATTATAGAGTCTACTGAGCTCTTTTAAGTAGAAACAGCACAGTCTAGTCAGGAGACTTGACTTCAAATCCAATAACCAGGTAGCTCAAAGACCTTCCATTCACCTTCTGTAAAAATACGGATTCTGAGGAGTTTCTCCAACTCACCACACCATTTTGAATGCAAATTGGGTTTAATAAATAAAATAAATAAAAACTATGGAGTATCCAGGTTCTTTCATACACAGTCTTATGATGAACAGAAATGGATGCATGCAGTTTAAAATCATCAAATCGTTTGCATTGAATAGTCTAATTTTTTCATAAAAGAACATCATTGTGTAACCACAGGAAAAGGATCTATTGACACGCTACCTTTCTCTGAGAGTAAATTTAATTCTGAAGGGACACATTTTAAAAATATCCCCTACAAACTAAATGCACACTTTTATGAACCAAAGTAAACTAGAGGACCCTCTGATGTGAGCAAAAATAATCCGTAAACTAAGATTTAGCCAAAGAGCAGTGTGTGGTATATCCTATAAATACGGAGTAGGGAATATGAACGCAAAATTAAATAAACTCACTGTGATTGAAAAAAATTTGCA
The DNA here is from genome assembly GCF_021613505.1 of Equus quagga. Taxonomy (NCBI): domain Eukaryota; kingdom Metazoa; phylum Chordata; class Mammalia; order Perissodactyla; family Equidae; genus Equus; species Equus quagga. The sequence goes on from NC_060273.1 coordinate 124,333,505, forward strand.
TGAAGACTTACACAAAGACATCTTAGATGGTCTTAATCACTGAGGTACCTTTGCCTAGAGAGTTAGCCACAAATATTTTCCATTTAGCCACAAAAAGGTGTGTGTGTGTGTGTACACGTCTTGTGATAGAAAGCGAATCAATTAGAAGAAAAAGAGAAGAAATTATCTAATAAAAGTGGTGGATCTGCTTTCCTTTCAATAGACTAGCTAAAACAAAAGTTACAGAATCTCTGGAAGACACCTTATTACTTTCCCTATTTCATAAGTGGCAATGAAGTGTGACAGGGGCAATGCTCAATGGAGATCACGTAGCCTCTGAGTACAGGAAAGGGAACTGAATCCAGGTCACCTCACCGCAAGCCCAAGACGTTATCCTTACACTAACACTTGTACACGATGAAAAATGCAGTAAGAGAAAGCCCCAAAGCTCACTGAGCGAAAGTCAACAGCTGTTCCCCAGTCATTAGTTTAATGAGAAAATGTTACATTTCATGAGACGTCTGTTTTCAAATTTCAAATAACATTCCCAAAAATCTGGCCTTCAGGTTTCGTCCTTTCTTGCTCTGCAGGGTGGAGCAGCTCACCCCTGAGCCTGCCAGAAAGAGCAGCCTGCCCCAGTGCCTGCATGGCCAGGACTGCAGCCTCCCCCCACTTCCTTAGCATGTCTCAGCTTTCCTGGAGACTCAGCAAGATTCCCACATCAGCACGCAAGAAGCCAACCTACTACCTCTGAGCCTAAGTTTAGGTGTGACTTCTGGAAATTAAATGCAGATGTTACAGACACAATTTGAAATTAAGCATTCTATGGACCTCCAGAAAAAATATTCAGAGGATTTAAATTGCAGATGTATGACAATGGGGAAGTGTGCTTGACATATAGCTTAGGCGTGGTCTGGGGAATCAGCTAGTGTCTCAGGTTCCTAGCTCAGGAGAATTTGTCTGAGGATTCTCAAAAAAGAAAAGAAAATTTCTTAGCAAAATGCAACAAAGTTTCATTAATGTATTTCATATAATAATACGTCCATAGAAGGCCCAAATAAACATTTCTATATTTCTGTTCGTATTTTCTTCACACATTGCCAAGAGTTTTGATTTTTCTCTTTGCTGATCTGTTCAATTACTTCACCAGGTTATCACAGCTTTCATCACATCTATAATAATTTAACAATTCCTTTCACAAAACGTACGTTTAACAAATACATGCAGAAAAACGCACAGACGGTACTCCTGCCCAGTAGGAGTTACAGTCTACCAAAGAAATTGATGTATATACGAATCATAATTATTGAAACCAGAATGTGACGTTTCTTTGGGAAGCTTTAAACTAAATTCTTTCTTTTTTTTTTTAAAGATTAGCACCTGAGCTAACAACTGTTGCCAATCTTCTTCTTTTTTTTTTTTCTTTCTGCTTTTTCTCCCCAAATCCCTCCAGTATATAGTTGTATATTTCAGTTGTGGGTCCTTCCAGTTGTAGCACGGAGGATGCCGCTTCAACATGGCCTGATGAGTGGTGCCATGTCCGCGCCCAGGATCCGAACCAGAGAAACCCTGGGCCGCCGTAGCGGAGCACGCGAACTTAAACACTCGGCCACGGGGCCGGCACTAAACTAACTTATTTCTAAAGTTACTATTTTTCAGTACGTTTTATACATTTCCATATGATAAGTGTTTAAACCAAAAATTAGCTTATAATTTTTCCTTAACTTTTAAAAATTCAGAGTATTGCCTCTTTCAATTCACTTAACAACAGGAACAATGCATCCAATCTAACTCTTGAAAATCTCACATTTTTCAGTGCCAAATAAATGGCTTCTTTTTAGGCAAAGTACACACCTGGGAAGGAATCACTGCGTTGTTTACTGTTGAAGACTTACCCTGTAATATTTCTCAGCATGGAACTTCAATAGATAAAAATGGACAAAGGGAGAATTTGACCCACTATTTGGTAACCTGGGTTTTGAATAGAAAACTATCTGCTCGGTCAGAAAGGGCAACTTTTCAACATTAGAGTAATCATTGCTAGTGCAACGCCTTATTTGTCCCTACAGTGTTTACTATTTGTATAGAGAGCTTCCATCTTCAACATATAACACGACCCTATTCCCTTCAACTACGTGATTTCAGGGCAAACTAAATTAAATCAGGAGATATCAAAGATTTTAGTTTATTCATTCTCTAAACATAAAAGAATATTATTACTCACATTAAGAAGTCAATACACTGTTGCAACAATGTTACTAGATGATTAAGTATTTCCTTCCATTTAATTATGCAACTCACAATTATAAAAATGAAATGTTTTATTAATGTGTACGGCACAAGTAAAACTGCTTAGACCATATCCCAGTATTTGAGGTAGAACCTTAAAGAGCAGAGAGCAATTCTCTCTTACATCATTCATACTCACCACTTCTACATGCAAATATTAAAATACAATGATCAAAAGCTCCAATTTTATGAGTCTGTTAGCTTTTAAATGGCTGATGGATCTTTCATTGATTTTTCAAAGATACAGACCTAAAACCACTCTTTTGCTCATTATTTTATTCTTCAATGTTGTTCATTCACCTAATGAAGGAAAATAACATAGCATAATGATGAACTGATGAAGGTTTCCCACTGAGCAGTGCAAGCTCAGTTTGAGTCTCTGGTAAAAATCTTTTTCTTTTCCTTTCTTTTCTTTTCAGTTTTCATGAAACATTGAGGAACGGTTCAAGCTTTGCTGATTGATTATTCAAAACCTACATTTGCCAACTGGTGTTTTTAATACCTTCAGGCTTAAATGAAAATGAGACAAGAAATCTCAGTTGGATTTTTCCTGATGTTGTTATTGTATTTTTAATGTAAATTATTATTACCAACATTATGCACAAGCCTAAAACATTAATTTTTAGTGTTATAAGAAATTGTCTTTAATGTTAGTTATCTTGTAAAATAATGTAGTATGTCTAGTTACCCAAAAAGTCTCCTTTTCTATGGCTAACGTCAACCATTTAATTACACAATAAAAGCCATTACCACTGTGAAAACATTCCATATTCAAAGAGACCGGGCACACCTCTAGACTCTCATCTTCCTTCATGGGATCAGCAACAATTGGCAGGGAATCTTTTCCACACAATCAGAAAATATTTGATGAGTACTAATTACATGCTAGGCGATAGATTATTAGAAGGAAAGGAAAGATACAGTCCATGTCCTCAAGTGATCAACAACTGCATGCAGGACTGGCTAGAAATTTTACAGACCCATTGCCAAATAAAATTCAGGTCCATTGTTCAAAAATTATTAAGAATTTCAAGATACAACAGCAGAGCATTAAACCAAGTGTGAGGTCCTCCTTAGCGTGGAGTCCTGTGTAGCAGCACAGGGCACACATCCACGATGTCAACTCTCGCTCAACGACTATACAGGTCCAAGAAGCAGGCTTTTTGAGAAGATATCACCAAATAGGTGGTGGAAAGAAGATTTAAAATCGCTTCAAACTGTAAGATTAATGTGGAATTCTAGATTCTAAGAAGTCTGTGTAAGAGGAATAAAAAAAAGTGATAAGATGAATCTCAAAGCAAGAGATTCATAGCAAAACAGGAGCTCTCTTAATAAACCTAAAAGCCAGCCTAGCAAATACAAGTCTCCTGGTGTTGTAAATGTGAGATGAATAGTCTGGGAAGGGAAGTAGCAATAAATTAGAAGGAGGAAGGATCATTCTTAACTCGAGTAGAAAGGAAATGTTGTTTCGGAGTAAGTGAGAAATGGCCCGGCCTTTGACCGAGGAGTTGGATTTAGGTAAATTCACAAGTACCATGGCTTTTATGATGGGTAGGCATTTTTGTTTTCTAAATAGAAACCCTTTCTAAAGCCCTTAAAATATTTGATTATGTCATAAAATCTCCGAGGTAGAAATTTAGAAATATTACACTATAATAAAATAAATATGTAGCAAATTTCCATCATGGGTTGCAGTAAAACTTGCATTCATGAACGCACTTCATAAAAAATAAATGCATCATAATATGTTAGTACCTAGAGGTTTAAGTTGAGCTGGAAGACCTTCCATAGAACTTTTCAGATCAACTTTACCTAGTACCCCTCTATAGATGTGCCAGATGCAAAACGCAGACATCATTTCCTTTTTGTCCATTATGTTCACTATCACTTACAATTTATCGGGAAGAAGTAGCATTGCCTTCTATCTTTCAGACTTTGAGTACATATCTCCTAATTTGAATATTTTTTAAAGTGAGAATCTTACCAAAACAAAAGTCTTCAATAAATTGAAAAATATCTCAAGTGAAATTTTGTCTTTTCCAGTCAGAAGTGTTAACTCCCTGGGTAAGCAGTTTTGGGTGCTTGGGCAGTGGTGTGCTGCTAAATGTTGAAAAATGGGCTGGAGGGTGCGGAGTGGGGAACAGGGGAGAGTCCTGACTTCAGCCTCTGTTGATTTCTGTGGTGTAAAAACTCCCACCCGGGGGTATATGAGAAATCCCTCTTTTATCTTTGTAACTTTTCTGTACATCTAAAATAAAAGTTTATTTAAAAATTTTTTAAAACTCATGATCACCAATTTCAAGCTACCAACGTGATGTTACTGAAAGCAGAGGAGGGGTGGGCAGAAATGAACACAGTCAACTCTTGAGAGGAGTGGAAGGGGCTTAAATGTTGATCAGCAGCAGCATGTAGAAGGCATGAGCCCCAACTCTGCCAGGATGGTTATACTAAGAGCAGCCTCCGAACACTGGCGTCAGGGTAACTCGCAGAGCCTGTAACTTAGAAGTATATAGTGCAAAGGTCATCTCTGTCACCTGTTTTCATCAGGATTCAGAACCATCATTTCTCTGGCTTTTCCTTAGAAGGATTTGGAGAATAGATCACAGTGCTTCCCCAACTTCCCTAAAATAAGAATCAATCAAAGAATTTGCCACCAACAACAAGCACAACAGAATTGTTAGACCCTCAACCCAGAACGGCTGAATCAGTTTCTGTGAAAGAGGCTTGGAAACCCCAGAAAATTCTCCTCATTAAGAAAAGTTGGAGAACATGGGCCAGTTCAATTTCCTGCCCAGTGAGGGAACTTCCTCACAACGTACTTAACATGTATGCAATCAACCATTTGTTCTACGTTGACCTCAAAACTTCTGCCAATGAGAATGGTCAACAATGTAGGATTGTGGACAGACCTGGTTCGAATCCTTTCTCTACCACTCCCCAGCCACGTGACTTTGAGAAATTCACTTAGCCTGTCTCAGTTTAGTGTCCTCATCTGTAAAATGAAGGCACCAATTGCAACTTGAAAGCGTTGTTTTGCTGAGCAAACAAGATGCCTTATGCAATGCATTTAGCACAGGACCAGAACAAATAAGCCCTCAGTCTATGCCAGTTAATACAATTTAGACAATGATTTTCAACCTCAGCTGCATGTACATAGCACCTGGGAGGTTTAAAAAGTCCCAAGGCCCAGGCTCTACACTAGTTCATGTAAATTAGAAATCTCTGATGTTGGGATCCAGGCATCAATATTTTAAACCTCCCCAGGTTATTCCATGTGCAGCTAACGGTAAGAAATACCGAAGAACCAGCTAAGAAATTAGCAAGGCCACCAATTCAGCAGCTAGATAGCTATCATTATTACGTTTTGTTTCCTTTTAAAGACTCATAGCTACAACAATCATCATTAGCATTATCAAGAATCATAGATTAAGCGCCCACTTGAACAAGATAATAAAAGCAGTCTTTTCTGGAAGATCTTTGAAGTACCAGGAAAGATATTTACATGGATAACCTCTTTGCTTAAGCTGCTTGGGTATATGTTTTTCCTTGTCTACAGTTTCAATTCTTGGATGACTTCTTGTCACATCTGTGTTGTCTGTGGTGAGCTGCTCGCTGAGCTTCATCTCTGGAGAAATCACTGAACACAGCTTTGCTCTGATGCAGGTAGCTAAAAGAAGGAGAGAAGCATCCTGAATAATTAGAAGGGAAGAGGGGAGAGTGGGACTCCCCTAGGAAAGTGCTCCTGTCAGAGCCAATGGAAGCAGATGCTCCAGCAAAACAGGGCTTAAGAGGATCAAGCAGGAGCCTTCTTGCTGTGTGACAAGGGACAGTCCAAGAGGATCAATTCCGTTTACAACCATTAACACACAATTTTTGATCAAAGGCATTATTTTATTTTCACCTGTCCTTAAATCTTGAGATGCTTACAACACGGCCTATGATTAATCAGCATGACAATCATAATTACAGGAAAATGGAAATTAAGATGTAGTATTTCTGTCAGTTTCCCTCAAACCTTGCCCCTGCTTCTGCCCAAGTGACTGTCAGTTCAACCCTCTGTGATGTGAACATTGGATTGGAAGCTTGCTTCATTTTTCAAATCCCTTTGGACCATCAGACTCTGAATCAAAAGGTAACCTGCCACTAAATTTAAGTTAGAATGATAGTAATTAGAGTGACCTAGAATTCCCTACAAACTATTTCATCTTAAGAAACACAGATTTACACTCTTACTTTCAGCCTCGCTGTCAATCTATATAGAGAAGGCACTAAAAGGACAAATTAACTTGGTGACGCCTTCAAAATGGTATCGATTCAAAGATATAATGGTTGACAACCCACCCTCAGAGGACAAAGGACCTGCTGCCATTCTCGGAGTAGATAAATACTTTATAGGTCAGCAACGGATGCTTCCGGGGCCTCTATGAACCTGGCTTTTTAAAAAGCTGTTGCTGTGCTTAATGCCCTGTTATTATGAAGTGATTATTTGCATTTATTTTGTTTCATGAATTACTTGTTCTAGCTATACGCAATAGATTTTTTCTTCTGCTGTGGAAGAAAATATTTTATAACATGAGAAAAACACTCACATGAAGTAAAATACCTTTTGATTTGGGCTATATTTCCAAGGGCAAATCAAAGCATAACAATACGAATTTTGGAATGCAGAAATAATTTAAATCACTAACAAAAAGCAGGAGGTGGAGTGGTGGGAAGAAGGTGGGAGAAAGCTTTGTGCTTTGACGGCCCTCATTTTACAGTAAGGGCTCAGTAAGGATTACTTAAACTGATAAACCAAATAACTGCAGTTCAACTGCATCATTTAAAGACATAAATGCATGCTTTGATTTCTTTAAATTTTTAAAAATACTTTCCACTTGCATAAAGTTTAATGACTCCACTGATTATCTTCCTGGAAATTTATTTACTTTATATAAAATAATAAAAAACATTCATATATATTTTATTGTTATATTTATATTATATACACATAAAATATATAAAATATATGTAATAGACTGATAATATTAATATGTATTATTTATTATATAAAATAATTCTGTATGTTATATATTATGTATAAACAATATATTTATAAATATATCAATATTATTTATACATGTAAAATTACATATACAATCACACATATACATACACACATATATATATACCCATTCCTATATACATGCATCCGTATACTCATTGGTGTTACATGCCGTAAAGTCTGCTCTGACTTTAGGTGACCCTACGAATGACTAAGTCCACAACGTCTTGTCCTCAACAGCTCTGCTCCGCTCCGGTCAACTTAGCCTATGGCTTCCTTTATGGAATCAATCCACCGTATATTTGGTCTTCCTCTTTTCCTGCTGCCTCCTACATTTCCCCAGCATTACTGTCTTTTCCAAAGAATCCTGCCTTCTCATGATGTGCCCGAAGTCGGACAGCCTCAGTTTTATCATTTTCGCCACCAGCAATAGTTCAAGCTTGATTTGCTCTGGGACCCACTTGTTCCTCTGTCTGGCAGTCCAGGGTATCTGTGAAGCTCTTCTCTGACACTATATTTCAAATGAACCGATTTTTTTCCTGAAGGCCTTCTTCCCTGTCCAGCTTTCGCACCCTACATAGTAATTGGGACTAAGAGAGTGTAGGTAATCTTGGCCTTGGTCTGCAATGACACTTCCTTACACTTGATGATCTTTCCTAATTCTTTATTGCTGAGCTTTTGGGTCTCAGTCTCTCTTGATTTCTTGGCTGCAGTCTCCGTTTAAACTGATGACCGAGGGCCGGCCAGGTGGTGCAGCGGTTAAGTTCACACGTTCCACTTCTCGGCGGCCCTGGGTTCACCGGTTCGGATCCCGGGTGTGGACACGGCACCGCTTGGCACGCCATGCTGAGGTAGGCATCCCACGTATAAAGTAGAGGAAGATGGGCATGATGTTAGCTTAGGGCCAGGCTTCCTCAGCAAAAAAGAGGAGGACTGGCAGTAGTTAGCTCAAGGCTAATCTTCCTCAAAAAAGTAAATAAATAAATAAATAAACTGATGACTGAACCAAGGTAAATGAAATCTTTAACAAATTCAATGTCTTCGTTACCTATGCTAAAGTTGTGTAGTTTTGTGTAGTTAGAATTTTGACAGATTAGGTCTTTATGGCTTGAAATCATTCTATCGATATTCCATCTACTCCTGGTGACTTATTTATTCCCAGTACTTTCAGGGCAGCTCTCATTACACTTTCTAGAATTAAGGGTGTTTCCTCATAGGAATCCTCCTCAAAGAAACCTGTCACCCTTTTGTCTCTTCTGTAGATATCTTCAGGGTACTCTTTCAACCTTCTCTTATTTTCTTTTGATAAGATAGTGTGCTTACCTCCTGATTGTTCAGCATTCCTGATCCAGGTTTCTTATCTTTTCCCTTTGATTTCTTGAATCTTCTGGAAGAGACCTCCTATTCTTCCTTTCTGTGGTTCTCTTCTACTTCTTTGCATTGGCCATTATAGTGGTTCTCTTTATCTCTACGTGAAGTTGCTGAAAAAGTGTGTTCAGGATTCTAACCCTACTTTTGTCAACTTTTACTTTTGTTTCTCTCCTGTCCTTAACAGTGTTTAGTGTTTCTTCTATCATCCAACTTGATTTTTCTTTTCTTTTTACTTCGGGCATTGTCTTTCCACATTCTTCCTGAATAATATTTCTAGTTTTAATCCATAATCTTCTGTTCTCAGCCAATTAAATTTAACAACACAAATTCCCTTTTTATGTGGACTTTAAATTTCTCAGGAATGTTGTTTATGTTATATTTTGGCACCATGATCTTTTAGTATTTGTCTAAATCACCCAAGCTACCATGTATGTGAAGAAATTCAGCCCTGCATTTTGATGCCCGATTCCAAAGATTAACCTGCTCTCTTAGTGGATAGAACCTCCACAAGTCTTATTCTTCCGCTTTCCCCATATTTATTCCATAACCATGTTTTGGTTTTTTTTTTGAGGAATATTAGCCCTGAGCTAACTGCTGCCAATCCTTCTCTTTTTGCTGAGGAAGGCTGGCCCTGAGCTAACATCCATGCCCATCTTCCTCTACTTTTGTGGGACGCCTACCACAGCATGGCTTGCCAAGTGGTGCCATGTCCACACCCGGGATCCGAACCAGCGAACCCCGGGCCGCCAAGAAGCGTAACGTGAGCACGTAAGTGCTGCGCCCCCGGGCCGGCCCCCATAACCATTTTTTGTTGTTGTTACTAACCTTGTTTCCAAACTAAAAACACCAGGTATAGCTAACTCAAATTTTAGAGAGTGTCGATTCAACTTCTATATTTAGTGATATATTTAGGCAGTTGTTGAATCAAATGATTAACATATATATTGAGAGAAAGTAACAAGATTAATATTAAAAAGAAAATAGAAACAAGTGCCTGACTAACAATTCAGTAAACATTTCTTCTTCTGCTTGGGTTGTTTTCTGATTTGTACTTAAAAATTTTAATAAGCTGGTATATTGTTATCCTTAAAATACCAGTGCATAAAGAAAAATATCCCAAGGAAACATGAAGAGGTCAAAATAAAGGTGCAATTAACTACAAAAGAAAATGGTATCTGTCATATAATTATAGCATTATAAAGTGATTTATTCGGTAATATCAAGAATGATATTTTTATCAGTGGAAAGTTTTTTTTAAGTAACTGCTACATTTCAAAGAAAAAACAAATACCTCGAACTAAATGATACAGGCTGAATAAATAAATAATACATATAAAACAAAGGATAGTCTTTAAAATTAGAATAATAATGCTCATCTAATTCTGTACGTAGATAGTTACTACTTAGAGGAACTGAATTACAAAATATGTCAAAGTTTAGTTTGAAATATTTGCCAGCTCCAGTAGGTCAAGTCTACCATTCTTTGAGATAAAATTCACCACATTCATTCCCCAACTTCCTGCACTTTAAATTGCTCTTAGGAGTGTGGGGCCAGCCTCCACGTGATAGTTAGAAGTATTTCTCAGTGCGTTGCACCAAGGTGCTCATCTGTATGTTATATGCTTTTCCTACTCTTTCAGCTCGTATTTTGGGGCTGACTGGACCACTACTTCCATCCCCAATCTTCCCTTCTAAGCACTCATATCAATGCCTTTTGAATGATTTTAAAAGACTTCTGCTATATTACCACTTTAATGCCCTAATAGACAACTAATTAAAATACTAATAATCCTTTTTTCTGCAGATAAAATAGTTATTAAAAATAAGATGGATTTTTTTTTTTTAAGATTTTATTTTTTTCCTTCTTCTCCCTAATGCCCTCTGGTACATAGCTGTATATTTTTAGTTGTGGGTCCTTCTAGTTGTGGCACGTGGGACACCACCCCAGCATGGCCCCACAAGCAGCTCCAGTTCCGCGCCCAGGATCCCAACCAGCAAGACGTTGGGCTACCAAAGCAGAGCGTGCGAATGCAACCACTAAGGCATGTGGCCTGCCCCCAAAAATAAGACGGATTTTTTTTAAAGTTCCAAAAGAATGACTTTGCTAACTTGCGTATTGTGCTGGCTATGGTGCTGGGCTATAAAGACAGAAAAATTCCCACTCACAAGAAATCCTGTATCTAGTTGGTGATTTGAATAAGTAAACAATAAGATTTAAATATGATATGATAAAAGCATCAGTAGAATTCTGTTCGAGATACTGTAAATCAGAGGGAAAGTAATTAGTGCTGTCTGGGAGGGTTTTCCACTGGAATTGACCTCTGCATTGAATTTTCTAGAATGAGAAATGATTCACAAGGAGAGTAAGAGCTGGCAGTAGATTCCAAGCAAAAGGGCAAAGAATGGAAATAAACCATGATGCTGTGTTCAGGTTCTGCCATAAAGGAGTGTAATAATTGAGCATCTGATAAGGATGCAAGGGATGGAACTGGGGGACATGAGGCTGGAAAGATGTCCAGGGGCAAGATGATGACGATATTTGAATCCATGATACAGGGCTTGAACATCTGGATTTGACGAGCCAATGGAGGTTTTTGATCACAAGACACATGTTTTAGATCAATCACACTGGCAGCCAGTGTGACAGAGGAGTGGGAGATGCAGGAAGAGTGACAGATTAAACAGCTAAGAGGCTATTCAGATAGTGAAGGCAAGCCTTGACCAGGCCATGGGAAGACATTGGCATTGGAAACATAGGAGTTGATTTTTTTTAAGACTAAATCCCAAAGCTTCAGGAATCTCAGAAATATTTAGCAAGTTAGCAATAAGTGTTCCTTGTATTCCAACAGCAATCGTGTGGCATGTGGATTCTTGATAAAAGAAGCACTAGCAATAAAGTCCAAGATAAGGAAAGGGTCCAAAAAAATGGATGGAGGCTCCGTTTACAAGTTTAATGAAACCCCTAAAACTCTGTGTGTGTGTGTATACATTTTTTTTGGAAAGGATTCACGCTTCCATCAAATTCTCAAGGGTTTTATGATGTAAAAAGAGTGAGAAATACTACCCTATATACAATTCTCAAGTCTGGTCCACTCTCATTCAAAATGCCTCAGAACATTCTTGAAGTTTCTGCTGCCACTCATCACCTCCTGACCAGACTACAATTTTTAATGGATTCCAAACATTATGTTTTGAATCATTAATTGTTCTTGCTTGCACAAATAAGTACTTTGAGACTAAATCTCAAAATTTCTGAAGTGTTAATAAATGGAAAAAAAGATTAACCATCCATTATAACACTACCAAGAATTTACTTCCTATAAGTCAATTAGTAGAAGTCAAACAAATCTGACTTTGAAAGCAACTTTTTCTGGAAGGAACCATTTTCATGAGCCTTCTTGTTCAGGATCCATTTACTGGATTGGTGTGTTCTAGGCTTCAGAGATGTAATGTAATGGAACATACTTCCCTGGGAGGTTAGGTGTTCCACTTCCTAATGTGAAAAGCTGTTTTAAAATGCCAGCATGAGGGGCTGGCCCTGTGGCCCAGTGGTTAAGTTCACGTGTTCCAGTTTGGTGGCCCAGGGTTTGCTGGTTCAGATCCTGGGTGTGGACCTGCGCACCACTCATCAAGCCATGCTATGGAGGCATCCCACATAGAAGAACTAGAATGACTTACAACTATGTACTGGGGCTTTGGAGAGAAGAAAAAAAAGGAGGAAGATTGGCAACAGATGTTAGCTCAGGGCCAATCTGAGCTACAAAAGAAAGTCCAGCATGGTAATGGTGGGTCAAACTCATGCATTTCTCCTTTATTTAGTGATACCTTTCGATATGCTTCACTCTGCATGGGCATAATTCCACCACAACAGTCTTACACATATTCTCATGTCTCATGTCTATCTTCTCCTAGACTGAGTTCTTTAAAGTTACAGACTGTGGATCTTTGCTTGTCTCTGGATCTTTACTGTGTTATCTTGAATATTATTAGCGATAATGAAAAAGTATGTTGAGTGAAAAAAATTAATGTGTAAAAAATAAAATATTTCACCAAAGGGTAGCAAAGAGATCTGAATGATGAAGAAGTCATTTCTAAAAATGGAGGTATAGTTGCACTTGATATTAGAGGAGCTCAATGAGTGTTTACAAATTTGTGAGTTTCCAGGGTCTTAATAGGGATCCTTTGCAAAGTTGGGTCCTTTACTCCATTTCTCCTGTTAGCTATTGGAGGTTTTCAAAACTCCAAGCCTCAATACCATTGCTTTAATTCGTGGTACCCTTTGGAGAGCTCTCATTATGAGCCACCTGTATTCCTTTCCAAAACTCACTCGTGGGCCATTTTATTATAAATAAAACAACCGCTTGAGAGTGAGCATTGCTAAAACCTGGAATGGGTAACTAGGAAAATTGTTCTGATGCACAACACAAAATACTGTTTTTAATCTATCTTGATTAATTAGAGGATAATCATGCCCAATGCCTCTGGTTCCTCCCAGGTGCATCCAAGGCCTCTGACTCTCTTAATGCAGAGGGATTCCTTCCGTTCTTACACTGTTAGTTCCTCAGGCCAATAGTGTAATTCTTAACTGAAATGCTCTTCTTTAAGAAAAAGAAAACCTATGCCACACACGTAACATGATACCATTCCACACAAATCACTAAATTAACAAAATCAAAATAGCCCCTCCACAGGAATGGGTTCTCAGAAATGAAATATAGTGACACTTGATAGGAATTATCAGTGCTTTATCAATCTGCACTTCTGTTTCACCAACTCACATGTGAGGAGACACAGAATGATCAGCATCATATCTGAAACGAATATGAAAGGAAATGTCTTCGCCACGGGGAGAATGCTAGAGAAAAACACCACCAGGAAATGAGGTGCTTTGATAGTCTCTGTATCGAGTAATGAGACAAAATTTCAATATCATTGACAATGTTCAAAGACTTTTGTCCTTCATCAGTCTCTGCGAGGGGACATAGCCATAAACATTTAATTATAAAGCTACATGGAGCAGAGAGAGTCAGCCTCTGGAATCTGCACACTGGTAGAAGGAAGTAGCATATCCGCTTAAAAATAGAGAATGTTAGAGAGTGTTAGAGAATATTAGAAATGTACCGCTGTGGTTTTGAGAAAGAAAAATACTGAGACATTTGAGAAAGCAGAGATTTTTCTCCATTATTTTGTAAAATATCAGATAAAAGTTGGAATTGAAAGGAATAAGAATATCCGTTTACTAATTCTGTACTTTCTATTGAAAACCTGCTCACAACACCTGAAGGGAAGGAGGCAGTCCTCTACATCTCTCATCGTCTGCAGGGCTTAGCACACTACCTCATATAGGCGACATTTGCTGGTTAACTTCATGAATTAATTAAGATCCAATGGCTAAAAACAAATTAGCAGCTGATAAAGACAATATTTGAATTAGATAAAGGCCTTATTCAGAGAAATGGAACCATATGACACTTTCACATTAAACATTACCATTTGACAGTATTGCAAGGATAACTCCCATCCAATAATTATTCTGATCTGTAAGGCAAGATCTATGCTAGGCACAAAGGCAACTTTACCATGAAATAATGAAGCCTAATCCCAAGCCCTTTTGATTTGCAAAGGCCCCTTCCACAGTTCTCAGAGGAGTTCTAGCAGTGTGACCACATGGTCATTTGTTGTTTTTTAATATTTAAAAACATAAGATACTTATACATAATTGTTTCTCTCTTTCTACTCTTACTCCAACTTTGCTTCACTTCTCTTCATGTGGGACAGGTCATGGGAATTTGAGGAGGTAAAGTTAAGGAGAGATTGAGTTGAAGATATGTTTAGTTTGGGTTTAATGAGATACATCATGTGGTTCCTGTCATTTCCACGTATGGCTAAGTTATTGCTGGCTATGCAGAGTAGGGATGGATTTCAGATACAGCTTTACCCCTAGTTATGCCAGTTTACCTGGCTCCGTGACACGCAGGTGCACGGTCAGAGGTTGGATCAGGATACGGACTTTTATTCTAATGCCCGGGAGGTACCAGTAGTAGAAGAGAAAGGGGATTTGAAATGGACTGGACCAGAGGAAGTTCTTCCAAACTGTGTAAATCACACATCAAGGTCACTTGATAGATGTTGTCCCAAATTTAACAGAAATCCTAGAAATATGTATGACGTTATCAATAGAGAGCTATGACACTGCAAGAAACATTTCTAAATTAATAAAAGCATTTTTTAATTAACCATGTTTGACAAAAGACTGAATTCTATCATCTCTATAGGAAGTGATACTCGAAAATTATTGTCATATGGAGAGGTAATCAAGGAGTAGGCAGCCAAAATTGTAGGAGGAAAAACCCTTAATTTTGGAGTAAATTAGTTAATAAGTCATCATTTTTGAATTTTGTGATGTTTGTGGTATTTAATGGCTTTTTTTATATTTGTAATTTGATTTATTATTTCATTCTAAATCTATATTCCATTTAAACCTAATTTTGTATTTTTGATATTGGATTCATTTTCTTAGAGAGACCCCCAAAATTGTATGTTTCAGGCACTACAAAAGCTGAATCAGGCTATCTATAGCAAAACTAGTGAGTTGCCTTGTTGGAATTAGTTATTAGTGAAATAATAAAGGCTTTGCTTATGTCACGTGACAGAGTTGGGATTAGAAAGATGCTATTATAGTTTTTTGTGAGAGAGTCTCTGAAAGGTAGAGATTCTCTTGGAGAGAACATACTTCTAAACTGACATATTGAAAAGTTTCTCCTTTAGGTATTTCTAAGACTAAGATTAAAGCATTGAATATTTTATCTCAGAGATAAAATAGATAATTACTCCATCTTTACATGTTTTAGTAGTAACTACAGGTATTTGTTTAGCATCCTTCATATTTCCAAAGAGCTTTTTCATCCTCCAGATTACAGTTTCATAATGGCAGTAACGAATCTTGTTTCAGAACAGAAGTTTAGTGCCTGGAACAGAGTAGGTGCCCAATAAATTGTTTTTGAGGAAATCAATGACTGTGCTTAATCCTCTAATAAATTTTTATTTATTTATTTACTTATTTATTTATTTTGAGGAAGATTAACCCTGAGCTAACATCTTCCACCAATCCTCCTCTTTTTCCTGAAGAAGAGTGGCCCTGAGCTAACATCCATGCCCATCCCCCTCTACTTTATATGTGGGATGCCCGCCACAGCATGGCTTGACAAGCAGTGCATATGTCTGTACCCGGGATCTCAACCAGCAAACACTGGGCCCCCAAAGCAGAACAGGTGAACTTAAGCACTACACCACTGGGCTGGCCCCCCAATAAATTTTTAATTTCAGGATAATTATCCACAGATTACCTATGAGAAAACAATGCAGAATGTTTACCCAAATTTGCCCAAATAACAAGCGAACAGGATTCAAAATTTCAAAATCTGTAGGTTTCCTCCTACCTTGATGGCATCCTACCTCAGTAAAGGAAACCTCCAAACCTCCTCTACAAAGGCTATTTCAAAGAAAATTTATTTAACACTGATAGACAAAAAAAATTATTGTTGCAAAACATTTTAATGAATGCATATTTGTTACAAATGCCATTAGATTATAGTAGTCAAGTGCTAGCAAACGGTTTCAGCATTACATTCATGTGGAAATACATTTATTGAATTCAAATTTTATTAATCTTAAGGACTATGAGTCTGAAAAAAACATTTCTAACAGTCTGAAATTTCTTTTCACTTGGAAAAGTACTTATCCAATTGACCAACAGTTGATACTTCCAGCAATTAAATCCAACATTTAATATCGCCAGTCCCTATTAGAAGATAACTATTGTCCTTTACTAGACTCAAATGACCATTTACTTTCTACCAAATAGCAGACATTAACAGGATTGACTCACCCAGCCAACTGCACTGAATTGTTCGAAAGGACAAAGGGATCTGCGTGGGGGAGGGAGCAGCCAATTTCGTAGACCTTGGTTAATGCCTGGTATCTTATTTCAAAATCACAGAACAGTTAAGAATTTTTGAGATAACAAGTGACATAGGTTTCCTGTTTGTTGCTTTTTAAGAGAAACAAAAACGCACAGAAGTACCATTCTGGAAGTACCCCTAGGTAATTCTTTGAAAATGTTTGTTCCAAACACTCGAAGGAAGCGTAAAAAATCTCTCCCAATAATTGCGCGTGTTAAGACAAGGAAGTGGGTGGCTTTTCCACCCTCACTCATAATATCTCGGTTTCTCATACTTGAAGATAATTAGAATCAAAAGAACATCCAAAGGAAGTTGTAAAAGAACTCAGGTCTTTCAAAATGCAGCCCTGCCTGCAGAGAGCCAACCTTAGGGAGCCAAGACGATGCGCCCTGCGTGCATCGTGACTAGAAGTGACGTTACAAAACCGCTCAGCAAGGGGGTACTCACACTCCCATTTGCCTCTCAAATGCACAGCCTGCTTATTGGCTTGCCTAAGCACTAGGTTTCAGGTCTGAGTTTTAGGGAGATACTGAAAATTCAAGGATGGGAACAGATGCTCCTCATCCTGAAGACTGTCCAGATGCTGCCACTTGAGGCGAGAAAAGCAGCAGCTAATTCAGCAGGGCTGGGGAATTGAGAGTTTGATGCGGGGCCATAAGATGCTTGCTCAAGTCTCAGACTCCCGTCCCAGTAGTTGTACGGATGCCAAGTCCCACCAGTGTTTGAATGTTCCCCAAACAGACAGTGCTGGCAGTAGCACCAAGCTCCGCAGGGGAAGCTCGGTGCTTGAAGTGCACACCTCTGGGAAGGAACAAGCTTGACCCTCCTCTTAGGTAGTGGTAGTGGTGGGAGGATGTCAGTGTATTGAATGGTGCTTTTGATGTTAGTCATATAGGAAACAACAGGGTCACAGAGAAAACCATTTATTCCTCACTCACAGACAAAAGCTTTCTGTCTTGTCCAGGGAGATAAGTGTTTTCTGTCCTCTGCTAAGAGGCTGAATGAGCAAGATAAAGAGGCAAGGCAAGGAGATGTTTTACGTAAGCAACTGTCCATGAAGAAAGCACGACAGGCGTGTAGCGAGACTGAAGAATCTAAAGAAGATCTCACCAACATACATCTGTCTGTCTCGGACCCTGACTTCTGTTAATCTCCTGCTCTTTCCCATCTCTCCGTTCCCTCGATGCACCCCTGCTAAATCATCAGATATTTACAATGAAATTTTCTGGGAGTTTAATCTGAATTGTCTGCTCCTTGGGATGTCATACATCAGATTCTTAAATTATTAAAACATCTTCCCCTTCAGATCCCACATGACAGCTTCTGTGGCTGGCTCATTCAGCGATCATTCCAACACTCTTCTAGCCTGTTTTCCTGTCTGCAGTGGCTTAAAGGCTAACGGCTAGATTCCCCAGATTCCTTTGCAGCTAAGATTCCAGTCAATCTAGACTCTTTCAATCAGATGTAATCCTATGAGACTCTGCATCTGAGCTGAGTTTCCTGGGAGGAGAGGGATCGGTTGTATGGCAAATGATTTTCTGGTACAGATAGGGTCAGAGGTTATATGAAGCTGGAGTTGACAGTTGCGGCAGTAGCTTCTTGACTCAACGGGTTTTTGAAGAGCCATCTGCTCCCTTTGCAGTCCAGCTCTGCTGCACAGTTTGGGAAATTACTCCTGAAAATTCCCAGTGTCTGTTTCATCAGGTCTATCAATGACTATGGGAGTCATAATAATCCCTTGAGTTCAAGCCAGCTAAAATGGATTTTATCTTCTGCAGCTAAGAACCCAACTGATAAACTTGCTCCATTTTATAGTAGGACCTGGAAACAAGGCAAGAGAAATAAGTCGATGCTCTGGGAAGAAACCAGACTATTTAAATATACTTTCCTCTCTCAGACACTCCATTCATGCTAATGAGAAATTTACTACAGGATAAATCTATACAACTGTGGGTGTCATCATCTTTATTCCCAAACTAGATTGCACAAAGCTCATAAAAATCTATCATTCAATCTAATGGGTCACATTGACTTAGAGAAATTTTCTATCCTAAGAAATTATATTTTTATGTAGCATTGACAAAAACATTTAATGGACGTTTACCTAAGTGGCCCAAAGAGGACACTGGCTGTTTGAAGTACTGCCAGGTCCATTGGTTTTTCCATCCTCTAAAAAAGTATTCTTATATTCCAAGTCAGTTGTAGGCTTTGTTTAAGGTCCCAGGAGCTCAGACCCTAAAGTACAGTAGAAACTGTTCTGTTCAAAGAAATATAAATAATATTTTTTTCTTCAAAATGATTCTACACTATTGGAGTTTTGTTGGAATATTCAAAAGCACCAGCCACACACAAAAATTTTCATTATATAGAACAAAAGAAAAGTAACTGGAAAATCTTGCCTTAGAATTACCTTATGTGCACAGATTCTCATTAACCACCCAGTAAGGAGAATGCAAGGAGAGTTCCAGGTTACTATTCTTATTAAATTCTTACTGCCTGGGTTATCCCATTTTCCTCAGCAGGTGGTCCATTCTTAAAACTGTGCTTCTGGTACATGCTAACACAAAGTGATGAGAGATAGTTAATATATAATCGGAAAATTCCATCTGCTGAATAGCGTAATTGCCAAAAATGAGGATAAACTTGAAATACAAAATATATATATGTATACAGAATTGTTCAATCAGTGCAAAAGAGTTTTACTGTTGTGAAGATAACAAAATTGGAAAGACATGAAAGATCTATTTTTCTACCTGTTCTAACACATATTTCAGAAACATAAAATGGCATTTATTAGGCCAAAATATGATTGGGATCTCAGAAAATGAAGCTTATAAGAAGCATCTTTAGAGATTGTATAAGAACAAATGAAAAATAAAAATAGATGGATAGATACAGGTTCTCTGAGCATGTTTTATTAGCAGTCACGTTGTCCATCAAATAGCTTGGCCATGCAGAAGGAAATCAAGTATGGAAATAAAATCTCAAAAGGGTCTTTTGAGAACAATATAAAGAAATGAGAGCCTAAAAAAAACCATTGCCTAAATCAAGGTTACAAAATTGAGAAAGGATCAGAATAAGCCTTTAAAAATAAAATCTTTAAAGGAAAGAATAGGTCAAATGTTTCTGGTCCCAAATTAAAACAATCTATTTTTACCTACCATTTAGTTAACGCTGATTCTACGCTGGGCCTGTGCTAAGCACCTGTAAACACACCATAACATTAATCACCATGACACACCTCTGACTGTTTACCTTGTGCTGGGCTCTGGTAGGTGGTAGAGGCATAGAATCTCACTTAATCCTCACGATGATCCTACGAGACAAGTGTAACTATTATCTACATTTTGTTTCTGAAAGAGCTTGAAAGAAGAGAGCTTTAAGAAATTACTGAAGATGGTAGAATTAGAAAGGGGACTTGAGCTCCAGTTTTCTACTCCAAACTTGGTGCTATTAACCTCTATAATATACTAATCTTTTCATGGCCTTACCCTTAGAACTTAAAACTAGTTTTACCAAATCGTACCAAACAGACACATTCATCTATGTGACTGTCCTTATGTCAAGGTACAAGAAACACATCTAAACACCAAACAGGTAATAACTGAGATGGGAATCCACAGTGTATCAGTTAGGACATTTGCATTGCAAAAACAAACAAACCCAACCTTCAGTCCAAGCGTGTATAAGCAAAAACAAAAAGAAAAGAATGAAATAAAGGGAAAAAAGAAGCTCAAGGACTCAGGAAACTGAGAAATCTCGAAGGCTCTGTCGCGTTCCAGGTACTGCTTGATGCAGAGGTTCCAAGAATGACACCAGGCCCTGAGTCTTCCCTCCCCTGGGCTGCAAGTACTCTGCCTTGGCTCCAGTCACTGACAGCCTCTAACTGGGGGTAGCAAGATGGCTGAAGCAGCTTCACTCTCTCATCCTCTCAAGTTTGAGTCAAGCTAGAAATAGAGAACACGTCTTCCTGGGACTGGGAAAAGACCAGGCATAGCAATGTGTCACTTGGGTCACATAGCTTGAGTCATGCTGAGACCACTCATGTGTCCAGGGAGATGGCTTTTCTGGTTGAGTTAGACTGAGGTCTCAGACTCCAACCCTGGAGTCTGAGAATGGTGCTCACTATGCCACAAGAGCCAGAGATAAGAGGAAGGCAGATCTGTAAACCAAAGTCAGCGCTTACCATCAAAAGAAAAAAATGGATGTTGAATGGTCATAAAACCATAATTGTCAAATACTCAACACTTCCAGCAACGGACCATAAGCAAGTCACCAAACATTTCTCTAGGCCTCATTTTTCTCATCTCCAAGATGAGGGATTGACCTAGCTGACTTCTAATATCTGAATGTACCTTAAAGTTCTACAGAAAGTTCCAAATCGTGAACATTATTCTTTGGCAATCCTCCACTTCTGTGTCTGATTTTCTTTTCCCTTTAATCCCTGCCTAGCAGGTGTCCTGGCCTCTCATGATCTCCCCTGCTTACCGCAGGTCCTCCTCTTTGGTAAGACCGGGGCTCCTGACAAAACCCTGTGCTCCATCTAGACTCGTCTCAGTCCTTAGCGTCTGCCTCCCACAGATCTGATCTCCTCCTGTGCCTCTTCTGGGTTCTTTGTGAATATAGATGATAGACATAGATATAGATAGACCTAGTATATAGTAGGTTCAGTCAATATTTTTAACAAAAACAGGTTATTGTAAGTGCTGTTGCATTAATAAATTACCACCTCCTGCTAACCTGTTTGCATTAATTAATGGATGATACAAACAATGGCTTCAATTCTCTTCTGGGATTGCAGTGGGTATCTTTCATAACATTCAAATTCAGCCTCTTACTCTGTAGGTAAAGGAAACCCTTCTAATTATGCAGTCTTAAAACGCATCCCCAGAAAATCAGATTAATATAATGTTCTATGACCTCGTAAATTCTCTGTGGGCAGGGCTTCTATCTTATTCACCTTCACATATCCTAATGCCTAGCACATAGTCAGAATTCAATTAGTGTGAGATAAAGGCTGTAATCTACTGCCCCGGAACTGTCAACCCATAAGGTGACTATGTATAAGTAGCTTCAAAGTTCTTCTAACCCTATCCTTCATTCATCCAAGAAAAACATGCCAGACAATGTTCTAGTACTAAAGATACAAAGGTGAATAAAATAGACAGAATCCTATTCTCATAGAGCTTACATTCCACTGGAGAGACAGAGAGGGGATTAATAGTTAAATATTATAGTGTCAGGCAGTGATGTGTGCTAGAAAGAACATAAGGCAGAAAAAGGTAATAGAAAAAGATGGGAATAGTGTTGGTTGAGAAAGGGTGTCCAAAGGTTGCCCCTAATGAGGGGATTTTGAGCAGGTTCTCTTCTCTGGTCCTTACTGCACAAAGCAGGAAAGTCTGCTTGTCGGATTTCATAGGGAAGCTCCATAAAAGCAAGAGTCACAGTTGAGTTAGACAATATCTGAATTGCTCCAAATTCCAGTCTACTGATTCTTTTGTAATTACTGATAAAAAGTGTCAAAACTAGATGTATTGTATAGAATGAATAAAACTCATTCTCAGAGAAATTTAGGATGAAAGAAGCAATGAAAGTGGTGTCAAAAAGGTAATGATCCTTGCAGCCACATGCTGATTGCAGCTTTGCTCTGCTGGGGAGGGGAGTCTGGGATGTCACTCAGACAGTAGAACCCAGACTCCGAGGGTTCTCAAGGCCTTGCTGCCCTGGGGCCTTCACTATAGAAGCAAATATATGTTCTTTCCTCATTATTATTCATAACAGCCCCCAATAGACTCTTACAAAGCAAAACATCATTCACTAAGCTCAGTACCCATGAACTTAAAATATGGTTCTTCACTCATGTGTCACTAATTACCACTGAACTAAGCAAAATGTATTTATAAACCATTATACCATAGAGGTTACCTCAGGCCATTTTAGGAGATGCTTTCCCAGAAAATGCTGCTGTTATAAAATTTTAAAGAGGAAATTGAAAACCAAGTAATGGATAATTTTTCCTTTCTCATTAAAATGTTACTTCTTAAAGTTAAAAAAATTCCAGGGGCCAGCCCGGTAGCATAGTGGTTGAATTCACACACTCCACTTCGGCAGCCCAGGGTTTGTGAGTTCAGATCCCAAGCGCCAACCTACACACCACTCATCGAGCCATGCTGTGGCAGTGTCCCACATACAAAATAGAGGCAGATTGGCACAGATGTTAGCTCAGGAACAATTTTCCTCAAGCAAAAAGAGGAAGATTGGCAACAGATGTTAGCTCAGAGCCAATCTCCCTCACCAAAAAAAAAAAAAAAAAAAAAAAAATTCCAGCACTTTGGTGTCAAGCATTTCGTTTTAATTCTTTTATTTATGAAAAAATATATATACACACAAAACTCATTTTAAAAAACTATATAAAATGAAAAATCTGGACTTAATGACCTATTGGATTTACTGCAACTCTAGAGTTTAGTGATTCTGTTTGACTGGGCCTTTGTTATACTTGAAAAATGGAGGTAATGATAAAGTTAAGGAAATGCTCACTGTAAGTAATGAAGAAATATATGTGATATTGAGGGACACGAATCCATTTTTCAGGTTCTCGCTTTTAAAATGAGAGAGAACTCCTTGGCATCATAATGAACACTCAAAATATATTCTGTTGAATTGATATAATTGAAAAGATGGTATAGCAAAGCTCTTTATAACAAGGTTTTGTTGCACTGAATAAATTGACTCCACAGATGCCCACATACACAAATACACAGAGGAAATATAAAACTAAACCTATTAGCTGTATATTGAAGCCCAATAGAAATATAGTTAATTATCTACTTCTTTTAAATAAAAGGAACTATTCAACTGAAGTATATACATATGTAATATATATAACACAACATAAATTCTATCATATATAATGTACATAGTAATACATTATAATTCTTCTAGAACTTATGTGATTGTAATACATATAAATGCACAGGATAGATAAATAATGTACGTGTATGTATATACACATATATATAATAGAAAATTGATATATATGTACATGCATATATATATATTTTTTATCCAGTTATGATTCTTAGGCATGTGTGTTTTTTAACGCATGAATTTTTGGTGTGTAGTAGGTACTGACAGAATAACATCATCACAGAGATTAAACAAATAGTTTTGATTTTTGTTCCCAGCCCTCTATTGCAAAAACATTCAAGATACAATAATTTAAGGAGTACCAGAACTAGCAACAACTATTGATTTCACTCTTACAAGAACGATCAGGACTATCCCTAGGACAGAATTGCCTTCATTCACTGGAAAACACCAAGGACACCTTCAGTTTACAAAACCTCCTGATTCTATAGCTGTGTGCAATACTCTGGGCATTCATAGAGAAAAAATGACCATGAGACAGCAAAGGACTATGCTCGCCTTGAAACAAAATTGCTGCAAATACCCGAATAATGATTAAGAATATGCAAGAAACATTTTCTATGAACTATCTGGGCTCTAGGATCCTCCCAGTGGGAAATGTTATTGAGACTTTTAGCAACACATGGAGACAGAGGCAAATAGTAAAGTAATATGTACAGAGACATAATTATATTATGTATGTTCTATACTATAAGAGTTTTATGGTGGAAAAGAATATGGAGTCAATGAAAAAAGAAGCAGCAGAGTGTAGAGATGTAAATTGAGGTTTGGGGAATAATTCAAATGAATGAAACATTTCATGAACTAGGCACAAGAAGCCTAAAGACATCTTATGGGCATAGAACAGTAAATGACCCGCATATACCTAAAACAGAAACAGAATTGGTTCTGTACACTGTGTTAGCATCTGACTATTGAAAGATTATAAATTGTCCAAGTATTTATTATTCCAGAGTATTTGACAGTGAAGGGAAGTATTGGGCTTAAAGTCAGATTTCAAGCACAGAAAAACACATGCCACCAAAGATACTTGATGTAACAACAAACTAAGTCAATGGTAGGTCTAGAATTTCATCTACCAACACAAGTAAAAACTCATTAATTCCAGTATTAATTTTGAATTCTGATCATTTGGATGTTTTTTGTTTAATATTGAAGTAATGATGATACTTAATTATATCAACCAATTATTGAGCTCCTATAAAATTCTAGGCAATATTCTATGCCCTTTAAAAATATTAGTTGTAGTTAGAAACAATACAATGTAGTGGCTAGGCTTTTTTTTTCTTCTTTTTTTGTGAGTCAGACTGACAAAATTCTAATCCTGTTTCTGCAATTTGATAGGTATGTGATCTTAAATATTACATAACTTCTCTTAACTTTAATTTTTCATCTATACATATAACAATCTTACTACCTACCATAAAGTTTTGTCATAAGGATGAAATGAAACAATATGGTCCTTAACACATTGCAGGAAGAATGAACACAATAAAGTGATCACAAAATAGTCACTTTTATTGCCAGGGATTTTCTCAACAATTTAAAAAGTAGTAATTATTACCTTCATTTCACAACTCAGACCGTAAGAGGTAAATCTGGGAATGGAAACTAAATCTGTTTGGCAAAAAAGCTCAAGTTTAAAAAGAAATACATGATACCACATAATTAAGGGATTTTGTGCTTAAGACACTATTGTCAATTGCATTTGGTCATTAATTTAAAAAGTTTTAATTCATTTTTATCTTTTGACTCTACAGAATGAAGTAATAAAATGGTAAATAAATGATTTTGAAAATAAATAGGAGGAATAGCACTCTAAGATATTTATGAACATTATTAATAGAAGTATTTTTAATATAAGCAAATCAGTACTGAAAAGTGACTTTATGTGCAAAATCAGGGCATTTAAAGACAGATTTTCTACTGCAGTAGGCAAAAGAGTTAAATTATTTGCCACTTTTGCAGTGCATAGGAGCATATAATCACCCGTTTTTTTAATTATTTTGTCAATTTTTCCATGCCAGTAAGGATATACCATTAAAATTTCTTTATGGACTTCAAAGAATGTGTTGTCCTAGATACAGTGGTAGAATAATTTTTAAAAATAACAACTATTTATTTCACTGTGGCAAAACATTTTAGGATGGAGGGCCAAATTCTTTCAGACTTAAATTCAGGCTGTATATTTTCCTCGGAGGTTTAATCTATTGTACTACATTGGATGATCTCGAGTATGAGATTTTCTGGTAAATATGATTTTCCTCTTTGATCAGCTCTGGAGGAACATGACCGAAGAGCACAGAGCAATATGTGAATCACATTCTTTGCTTTTTTTTTTTAATTTAGTCAAGTAGGCATTTTTCTCAAGCACAAATTAATGTAAATCAAGCATTGCTAGAACTCTGACCTTTGAAATTATACTTACATAGTCAGATTTCCCTAACAAAGTGCATGTTTACAGTATCTTTTATTTAAATCAATATCCTTTATGCATGAGCAGAGCAAGGAAAAGAGAAAAGCCAACAGCAAATAAAGAGAACCCAAATGATTTAGCTCAGCAGAGTGGAATAATGAGCCCAGCTTTCCCCAGCGTCCAAGTCACTCTGTGATATTTAGCTAGGCACTTACAGAAGTGTATTAGCTCTCTCAGGTCATTAAGATGCCATTTTGTGCACTTCCATAGTCAACTTACTCTCCAAGGCATCCAAGTTGCTACAGGGGAATGAAGGCAGCAGCGGGGTGAATAAACTGCATGATTAATTTATGGCTTGATCGCCATGTTAGTTAGCGGGTAGACTTAATTTTCAGGGAGGGAGCAGTTATCAGATGTGTGTTGGATTGAAATGAACTGAAGCATTGAGTTGATAGTACAGAATGAAAAAAATCTTTGTTAGTATTCCTCAAACACAATAGCCTATGTGGAAAGGTCCCTGAACTGTACCATCTTATATGTACAGCAATTCTTTGGACACCACTAATAAAGATGCTATTGAAATATTAAATCTTTGTCAGCTTTAGCCACAAATCAAAAACAATTTACACGTGTGCCACCTATTGTTACAAAAAGAATCTTACAGTCATCACGTTTTACCCATTTTTAGGTATAGTTTGAGCCAACTGAATCGCAAATTCAGATCCAGGTGGGACCTCTACCTTGTACTGATCTATCAAAGATGAGTCCTACGAAAAGTTGGTTGGTATTGGAGAATGGTTAGATGAGAAAAAAAATCAGATGCCAGGCGCATGTACTGGCTTTTTAAGTAGAGCAGTGTCTATTCTCAGGTCCACCTGCTAGACGTACTGAAGCTCTCGAATCCACTTCCATGTTCTTTTCCCAAGCAGATACCCTGGTCCAACAACCTCACTACCCTTATAGGAATGAGGGTGTTTCCAGTGTCCTGTTTGTTCCCCAGATTTTCTCTAGGGAAACACTCTGGTGAGCTGAATTATCTGGCTAACCAACTAGTGCAATTCCCAAGTTTTTTGTTTTTTTCCTCCTTACCATTTATCTAGTTGTTAAGTCATTAAGTCTGGTCCAAGAAAAAATTATTTGAACTTTTATAAAACCCATCCAGAATAAGCCATATCTGACTGCAGAGTGATGTCAATGAGACAACGAGACGTTTAAGGGAAGTCCTTAGAGCAAAAGATTTTATTTGAGTAACTATAAACATATTATACTTGCTTGTGGTGTATTAGAGATGAATGCATCTTAATGACAGCATACTAAGTGCCAGAGACGAATTTTCTTATCAATTATGTGATAATTGAAGTTATTCCTCACCAAGAAAATAAATCATCATGGTAAACACTTTTCATTGCCTTTACTGTGTATCAGGCATGTTCTAAGCACTCTGGCCATATCAATTTACCTTCTCAATCCTACAGGCTTGGTTCTATTATTACCTCCACTTTGCAGAGCAGAAAAGTGAGGCTTAGAGAAGCTAAGTAATTTGTCTAAAGCTGTACAACTAGTAAAGAACAGACTAGGGATTCACACTCCCGCAGCACAGCAAGTCCAGGATCTCGGCCGCTATGCTATGACCCTCTCAGTGTCCTCAGTTCTCCTGCAGGTACACCTCAGGCATTTTTATACCAACTTGTGATAATTCAGTGCTTCCCAAATTTATTCACTTCATGACACATGCAAAAAATGATCACATTTGAACAGTAGACTGGAATAAAAGTATGAGGCTGCTTGTGGCCAGAGATACCACGCTGGGGCTTTCTTCTGACCACGGTGGGGATTGAAGAAATCAGCATCCCAGCATAACACTGGCATTCTAGCCACACAAATGTGCCTTAGCACGATGGTTGAGAAGCTCTGGTATAATTCTCTAGAACCAGCTACTATAGATACAGTTTTCCAAGGCAGAGGCAGATTCTGAAATATGCCATTTAAATTGCTACCAATTTTAGAAATAGGAGCTAGCATACAAAGAAGGAAGGGCAAAAGCATGAAGAGGACGAGATCAAGTGCAGGTAAGATCAGTTAGGTCATGAGTTAACTATGTTATTTTGACTCAGAGTATCATCTTAACCCCTAGACATGTTTGTGAAGACCCTAAAAGTGTATGCTTACTTACAGATACACATTAAGTGCACAGTAAGTTCATTTCTGTTAATGCTTAACTGGGGACCTGACAAATTTTTCTATGAAACCAAAGACATTCCCCATTGTATAAACAATCTTTGATAAGTACAGTGCTGATGAGAGTGATCAATGCAATGCAGTATAAATAATTTACAGCATTGCAGGTGGATCACAGATGGCAGAGAAAGATCATGCATGCACGCCTGCCATGAATTCTTAATTTATGAAGCACTTGTAAGTGGTAAGAAGGGAGCAAAATATGTGATATGACAGTGCCCTTTCACACCCAGTCTTTCTTCACTGATCGAGAAAATCTTACACCAATGATTTACATACTTCTTTTGAAGGGACTGTTTACCAATATCCTTGTTCCTGATACAAATTTAGCATAAATTGGGACTTTCTCACCTACAAGGGGACAGCATTGTCAAGTGCTCAGGTGGCCTTGAATAATAGCAGTATCTCTAACTTTCCAGTGTTCTAGAAAGACCATCTCCCAAAGGAAGTGTGGCACTCTTAAAGTTTCTTCCTTTCTGAGTTAGATAAATGCAGTTATATGTGCATCTTTCTCAGACAAGTCAATTTAAGTCTATGTTATAGAGGTAAATCTAACATTATAGGAATGTTTTCTTCACTCCTTCATTCAACATATTTGAGCTTCTACTAAAGAGCTGGCACTAATTAAGATACTGGAAATGCAAAGAGGAATAGGACATGGTTCAGTCCTCAAGTAGCTTGCAGTCCAGTGGCGAGAGGCAGGAAGAAGACAAACATTACCAACACCATGGTGGCTGCTAGTGGAAACAAAATGCTGGGCTTCGTGAAGGTGATGGCATGTTGTGGGCACAGGGACTGTAGCAGCTTCCACTGTTGACTTATAGTTGGTGAGAAAATTTTGCAGAAGAGGGGACATGTGAACAGAGCCTTGATGCTTGAGGAGGATCTTTTAGGCAAGCAAGAATGGGAAAGGCATCCAAGCAGAGGCATTAGCATCTACAAAGGAACAGTGCTGTGAAAAGAAAAGTGTGTTCAGGAAATGACCCATCCTTCACTGGAGATGGATCATAGGATATGCATACAAGGGGGCGGGGTGGAATGAGACTTACTCTCAGAAGGTGAGCCAGAGAGACCCCAGAGCGAGCCAGAATTTGAAATGTGTTCTTTTCCCCCACCCACACAAATGATTTGTTTCTGTCCCCTTGGCTACTATTCTCATTAAAAACTTTGCCATTATGAAATAGCCTTCCTTCTCCCTTCTTTATGAATTTACCTCTTAAACATCATAAATATTAATTTTCAAGTAAATCAGCTATTAATCTTGGCAAATTATACTATCTCACTATCTCAGTAACAGGATTCTACCTATTAATCCCAGGTTTCCAGCTCAGTACTGAATTGTTTAAATCCCTGTGATGTTTTCCAGGAGTTTTACATCCTTGCTGTGCTTGCCACCAACATCATGAACTTGCTAGCACGCCCTCATAAGCCAGGGATTCAGTCACATTCTGTAGAGTCAGTTTTATCAAAAGCACATTACACTGGATAAATCTAAGAGCAGAAAAACATCAGCTCTGAAATATACAAGAAGAAATGAAGAGTTTTAAAGTCCTAAGCACACTACAGTTCCCTAAACTGATTCTGAGCTTTCAGCTTCGAAACAATAATTCCTAACCTATTTTACTGCCTCCATAAGCTGCTGTGGGTGTTCTCTTTGGGGTCATAAAAGCCATATTTCCTGAACTGCTCAAAGTGTTTTTCGAGGCCTCCTCTCATATGAATGCAAGCATGTACAAACTTTAAAAATTCTAAGTGAAGAATTTGTCATGAGTACCCTTATTCAGACTTTTACATGAATTCCTTTAAAAGAAAGAAAAATAAAACTGCATGGATTCATTAAACTATTCAGTACACTGTAATTATAGGATTACTCAGGAGCTTCCTTCCAACAGCTGCAAGTCTTTAAAATTAATCCACACACACGAAAATCATTGCACACACTTGCACGTGCACGTGAACACACACACAGACATACACATATTTCTTGCATATTAACACCTCTTCCAAAAATGCATTTAATTAGAGTCGGAGTTTGGGGGATTTGAGTCAATAAGAAACAGAATCTTTGGGGAGAGATAATGACATGAGCATAGATGTCTCCCCACCACCCTCATGGATGTCTACGGAAATAAAAAAATAAAATAGAGGAAAACTTCTATCCATCTAGAAACTAGAAAGGGTGTCATCAAAAATCAGAAGCTTTGATGAATTTCTTCAAGATGGAGCACAGACAGGACTGGACTAAAACAGGCATAGAGACATGCAAAAATTCAGTTTGTCTAGGAAATAAGAGTGGGAGAACTTTAAAATATCCCACAAGCTCCATTTGCAAGGTATTAGGGTGCAAAGAGAAAAAGGAGGTCAGGGTAGACCAGAAGTTCGCACCAAGCAGAACGTCAATGTTAGCCTGCTTTTTATCACAGAGCAGGTAGCCAGAAGGAAGAAATATCAGTAAATGGGGACTTCCTTGAAGAACAGATTGTTGTCCCAAACATGAAACCTAATTGATGAAATTTCCTCATGGGGTGAGCTGCTACAAAAAGCTATCGTGGCGGTTGACAGGGTCATGACTAGCATATTTGATAATCACAGCAGATCACTTTTTAAATCTCCTTCCTATAGATGACAAAAATAACAATCGTGTAGTAATCAGTAATAATCACTATTTTACCGATTTGTTTTTTAGCTTTAAAAAAATTACCATTTAAAAGAATAGATTTCAGGGCCTGGCCCTGTGGCCGAAAGGTTAAGTTCGAGCACTCTGCTTGGCAGTCCCAGGGTTTCGCTGGTTCGGGTCCTTGACGGGGACATGGCACCGCTGGTCAGGCCACGCTGAGGCGGCGTCGCATATGCCACAAATAGAAGGACTCACAACGAAAATATACAACCATGTACTGTGAGGATTTGGGGAAAACAAACAAACAAACAAAAAAACAATAGATTTCATTTTTAAAATAGTATTTAAATACAACAAAATATTTTATGTATGAATTAAAATTTGCACTTACCAATCAAAAATATTGCACCTGCATTTCATACCCTTTTTCACTGCTTTAAACACAAATAAAAACTCCAGTGATCACATAGCAAGGCATAACTACAGGTCTGTTTGTTCATTTTTATAATCACTGTTTTCATGCAGAAATATGTAGTCCTACCAGGACTGGAGACACGATCTGTACCCGAAGCCAGCATTATTTTACTTGTTAGCATATTTGGTGATAACAAAAAGCAAGCTTACTTTGTTGGCTTTGTTACTGTTTTTAAAGTCTCTACAGATATTGCGCCTCCTAATTACCTGCACTCTGAGCCTTGATATGAGAGTGAACAGCAGATTGCATTCTGCGTAGTTATTGTAGTGTATGAGAAGATAAACTCTAGAACTCAACCCAGAATTCAGGTAGAAAGAGATGAAAATAATGTAATGAAATATGTTAGATGTGGAGGAAAGAGTCAGAGAATCCAACCTATAACAGCCAGCCCAGGAAAAAGGAAAGCCATTTTTAAGAAATCACAAAATAGGAGGGTGGTCCCGTGGCCAAGTGGTTAAGTTCGCATGCTCCACTTGGGGGGCCCAGGGTTTTGCCCTTTTGCATCCTAGGTGGGGACCTGGCACTGCTTATTAGGCCATGCTGAGGCAGCGTCCCACACAGCACAACTAGAAGGACCTGCAACTAGAATATACAACTATGTACTGGGGGGGCCTTAGGGAGAAGAAACAGAAAAGAAAAAAAGAAGATTAGCAACAGATGTTAGCTCAGGTGCCAATCTTAAAAACAAAAAAATGAAATCACAAAATAATAACAAATAAAATTCTTTAAAAATATTTAAGTTGAATAAAGACCTAAATCTTTATCAAGGGGATTTGGCAAATATAACATGTAAATAATGAAAAGAGACAATATTGTAGTATATACTAGTTATGACTCTTACATTTCACAAAATAGTGTGTGGGAGACATTTAGCTACCACGTAGGAAAGCAGATAACATACAAGAAAACAAACTTCAAATTAGATTTAGAGATCTCCTTCCCAACACTAATGCCAGAAGACAATCAAGCAATATTTATGAGGTTTTAAAAAGTAAACACCAACAAAAAATTTAACCTAAGATTTATTTATCCATCCTTGATTATGTTTCTGTGAAAAAAGCTATAGAAAAATGTTTTCAGTCTTTCAAGAGGTCAAAAAAAAAAATCCACCCACATACCCTTTCTGAAAGTGATTTGATGTTGTTCTCCAACTCACAAAGGAATGCACAAAACAGAGCAAGAATGGAAAGTAATTGTTAATAAAAACAAACTGAGAAGTGGCAGAGGAGAGGAGACGGAACATAAAGGCTAAGTTTTCATCTAACATATTTCTAACTACTGCTTCACTTTTCATTTGAATATTAAAGAAAAATAATATATTCAAATATTTTGAAAATCTCAAGTATAACCACTAGTAAAAAAAATATCACAGATAACTTTCCAAATCATGGAAGCAAGAAAACACACTTCGTATTCAAGAAAATAGATCCAATAAGTACTACTGAAAGAGGAAGATGGAATAACAAATAAGAATTAAAAGGACATAAAATGAGGTGATGGTAATAAGCCCAAATATATCAGATATGGTAATTGATATAAGTAGATTATGCTTCCTGTTAAAAGACAAAGATTGCCAAGCTAGGTTAAACAGAAATTCCAAACGTGCGATCCAGATGTCAGGTGAGATCATTTTCTCCTACAAGATCAAAACAAACAGATGCTCATTGTATTATCTCACAACGTACAGGAGCATCAATGCTCCGGGATGGTGTATTCCTAAGTTATTACTGGACTCAGGTCTTTTCATTTCTGAACTCTAAATGTCCCTTCATCTGACCTCCTACCTCTCCAGCTCTTACTCCTGCCCCTCTCTTGGGTTTCCCTAACCCCAACTCCCTAGACACACAGTGATGTGGGTTGCACACATCGCTAAAGCTTTGGGACCAAAGGGGCTATATCACCCTACTGTGTGTCCTTCTTTCGTCCTCAAGACTCCCTGCGTATCTCCAGGCCTCTCCGATTTCCAAGCCCTCACCATTGTGCTTGCAAAAACCTCAATAACCCTCCCTCTATTAAGAAGAGAGTTTATCTAGCTTTTGAACCACAAATAGTCTTCTATCCTGCCTTTGCTTTTCCAAAGACTTATTAATATCACTCTTCCAAACCTTCTACTCTGGGTCTCACCTTTTAGCAATCCAGAAAAATGGGCTTTGAAATGTCACTTTCCTTCTCCCTCCTCTGTAAGCCTTTGTAAATGCAAGGGAACTGCAGATTTTACTTCCCCCCCAAATATCAATTAAGCCATGACCTATTCCCACACCCTCCCTCAGTTCCTCAAGACAGATGCTGTTTCAGTCTGGTCAGGTTTTAAATTAAACTATTTTCCTCTATTATTAAAAATGCTATCTGTGTAAGATGTATCTAAAATAAAATTAGGTAGAAGATTCAGAATAAAAGAGCAAGCAAAGACATCAATAAAATGCAAACGAAAAGAAAACAGTGAGAGTAAATAGCTTACAAAAGAAATGAATTCAGGGAAAATATTAAAGGAGAAAGAAGTTCTCGATAAATATGCAACAATCATTGACCTTTTATATGTCACTTAATAAAATATCAACATAAATGGAGTTAAACTGTCAGAAATGCAAGAAATTTACAAAACACAATTATGGGGAAGGCCAATATATCTCTTATAGATCACTCTGGCTTTTTTAAAAATAGAAAAATTTTGTGATAACGTGTACCAACTCACAAAGAGATGGATAGGGATCAAAACAGCCAACGTGAAAGTGATTGCTGATAATAAACTAAGAAACGGTGAGGAAAACAGAGGAAAATGCAGAAATTTGGAGAAGAGAACTAACAATAACAATTCGACAAAAGAAAACCATATTCTTTTAAGTATTCATGAAGTACTTACAGAGAAAATCTCAGTAAATTAAAAAAATAGAAGTAATTCAGTGTCACAAAGTTATAATGGACTAAAATGAGAAACTAGTATAATTCCAATACAAATCCTAACAGAAAAATTTTTTTAATTTGTAGGTATGATTTTCCAGCATAACTTAAAAAATAAAGGACAAAAAAAATCAAAAAAAATTTTTTAAATATTATTGAGGGAAATATACTGTACTTGACATAGAAATATATTATTGAAGAAAAATAATTAAAAGAAAGTACAGAATATAAAACAAAGTCCTCAGATCCAATTGTGTATAAAAATTATATATATTATATTTATATTAAAAATGTCATTTCATATTGGAAGAGAAAGGATGGAATGATTATTCAATAAAGTATCTTAACTGATTCACTATTTTATACTCCAAAATATGTTCCTAATAGAGTGTAACATTAAATTTAAAGAAGAAAAATGCTAGAAGAAAATAAGTGAATATAATCCCATTGTTGGTTTTGGAAAATATTAAAGATAGGATAGAATAGTTTTAAATTTAAAAGTTTCTGGCTAACCCAAAGTTTCAGAAGCAAAATCAATAGCCAAATGATAAACTACATAGAAATATCTGCAACATATATAACAAACAGAAGGTAATGCTCTTAACATACAAAGATTTTTATGAATATGTATATACACACACACACAGTTCAGTTAAAAAGAGGAGATCAATAAGGGATATTAAGAGTCTGACTATAAAAGCAGAATTAAAAATAACAAACACACCAAAATGATCAGCCCCACAACTAGTCAAAGTAATGTAAATTACAACAACAATTGAATACAAGAGCTAGTCTATCAAATTGACCAAGTCATTTTTTATGTTTTGTGTTGTTTTGTTTTAAGATGGATCCCAGTGCCGGCACGGCTGTTGGGAATGGCTGTTCTGCTGCTGGGGTTGTCAACAGTAATAACGGTCTAGTGTGAAATTTTCTAAGTATTAAAAGTCTTAAAATTTTTCCATCCTGTTTGACTCAATGGTTCCACTTTTAAATAAATACAAGTAATTAGATATAAAAGAAAAATTAGAAACAGTCTAAACTGACTAAAAACAAGGGATTGTATAAATAAATGATGACATGATAGGTAAATATAAAATTTATAGTATAGAAAGATATTGATTAATGATAAAAGAAAATGTTCAAGATTCAACTTACATTAAGAAGATATGTACAGAATGATCCAATTTTGTCAAAGCAAAAATAGAGCAGTGTACCAAGGGCAAGTGGTGGTCTAGTGCTTATGATTGGCATTTTCAGTGCCGTGGCCTCTGGTTTCTTTTCCCTGCAGGGAACTGATACCAACTCTGATGTCAGTTTCCCTACATTAAACCCAGCATATAAGGGGTTAAAAACCAAAACCCTCATTCCCTGCTCACTACCTGGCTTCCTGGCTCCAGAATCCACTATCATCCATGGAGACAGACACTGCCAGTGACAAGCACCTGGATTCATTATCTCCTCCCCGCAAAGAGATATAGGCTGGTGGGAAAGATGCTGACCAGCAACGTCATGAGCTCCCTCCTCTCTGCAAGTCATCTCAAGGCCAAAGACAGGCTGGTGGGAAAGCTCCAACCAGCAAGGCCATATGCTCCCCCTCCCCTACCTAAAACCCCAAATAAAAACCCTTCCTTTTAACTTTTCGGGGAGTTTGGGATTTCAGCGTTAGCTGTCCTCTCTCCTTGCTCAGCACTGTGCAATAATAAAATTCCTACTTCCTTCCACTACACACAGTGTCAGAGATTGGCTTGCTGTGCAACCAGTAAGCAAACTCACTTCAGGTTTGATATCAGAATCACACAACCCATCTGTCAGTTGTCATACTCTAGTGGCTGCTGTTGCTGTGTTGCTGAAGGCTATACCATCATATTTCAAACACCAGTGGGTCACCCATGGTGGACAGGTTTCAGAAGAGCTTCCAGAGTAAGACAGACTAGAAAGAAGGACCTGGCTATGAAACCCTGCGACTAGCAGCAGAGCATTGTCTGACGTAGCACCTGAAGGAGAGAGGATGGTGCAAGAAGATCAGGCAGGGTTCTGCTCCACTGTACACGGAGTGGCTAGGAGTCAGAATCAACTCGAGGGCACTGACAACAAACCAAGGACAAGACGATGGGAGTGGCCATCTTTGGAGAGGAGGAATATTTTATTGCTGACATTGTTTAGAATTGTGGGCAAATGATGTTAACAAGAAGCAGGTCCACTAAAAGTTTTATTATTGCTCTTCAATTCTCCACGGACAATGGATCCCCGGTAGCCTGAACTGCGTGCGGCCTCTGCCATCACTCCCCACTAGGTGTAGCTCTGAAAATGTGTTCATGGGACTGACAGACAGGAAAAAGCACTTTAAAATGTAACAGTGTTTTACCATGAACATATATTTATTTTTAAACAAAAGAAATATCTACTTTAATTTTTTAATAAGCCAGAAGTTATTACTACTAAAGTCTTGACCATGGAGATGCATAAAACATGAGAATTCATGAAGACACTCTTTTCTCCCCAAATTCAGAGTTTGCCACAATATCCACTTGCTGAGTTGAGTGGTGCTTTCTGAGAGTCAGCCCTGGCCCAGCCTGACCATTTCTCTTCTTCCTGATAGTACAGTCCCACTCTGCCACCCCCGAGCGTTTGTGCTTCCTTCCAAAACTACCTAACAT
The DNA here is from genome assembly GCF_021613505.1 of Equus quagga. Lineage (NCBI taxonomy): Eukaryota > Metazoa > Chordata > Mammalia > Perissodactyla > Equidae > Equus > Equus quagga. The sequence goes on from NC_060273.1 coordinate 124,370,380, forward strand.
TCTTACTTCTTGGCCCCAACCTTTACCACCGGCAATGCCATCCTAAAAAAGTCTCAAAAAGCCTATCGTTGCAAAGCAAATCTGGCTGACAGCAGAGGAGAAGGAGGGTAAAGAAGTGGAATGAAACGGTGCTGAATTGCCAGTGACAACCATTTGGCCCCTACAGCCCTCTATTGATCCATTGAGCACCCTTTGGCCTCTCTATTGACAGGAATAGCCTGGGGGATGATTTGTGTGTCATCCTGTTGTGCTTTCTTTTGAGGCAACCGTAAACCTGGGTTCAATATACAGTAATTTCTCAAATTCTAAAGATTACATTCTTGAAGAAAAATTGTGATTGCCAAGAAGGTAAAGTTCTAGAAACATCTAAAGCAAGCCATATTTATGAACATTAAAACTCTGCTCCATGGTGTCAAAAATCTGTTTAGGAAAAGCTACCTGCTGCATTAGAATCTGTGAAGGCAGAATCTCTCCCGTCTTTTCTGTTAGGCACACAGTGCCTCTTTTTAAAGTTTTTTAACATCTCTATGTTTATTGTCATCTTGCAATTTAATTTTGGGGGCTGCCTTTCTCCCAGGAAGGGTCTCTGTAAGTCTCAGCAAAATGCATGTGCCTCTGTGGAGGCTTACTCAGCGTGTCCAAAGGATAGAGACTCAACCCCACCTCCCACACTTGCCCATATGGCTTAGAGGATTTAAGAGCTCCTTTATCACGTTTAGGTGTAACAGAATCAGGTTGATTTTTCCCCACTGCCCAGAAAGCCAAACGCTGAGAAGAGATTGCAGCAGAGAGAGAGTTTACTCACAAGGCAGCCATGTGAGGAAGTGAGAGCATGAGCCTCAAATTTGCTTCCGGGAAAATAGGGACTCAGGGATATTTATGGGATAGGGGGCAAGGTGGTCTAAAATGTGGAGACAGATTACTGGAGGTGAGGAGAGGTGAGGTCACTGATGATCTGTGCAAGCATAGTCAGACTGCATCCCTCTTCATAGGACCCATGTTCACAAAATGGCGGCATTAGCATGATCTGAGGGTGGAGTTTTTAGCCTCTTGATGTCAAAAGGTCACCTATCGGACATCTGCGTGGGCCCAGTTGATGAGTTGCTGGTCTCAACTGGCCTGAAGTGGAAAAGGAGTTCTAATTCCTGAAAAACAGCTCACATACCCATGACCATGGTGACCCAGGCTCCAGGGAGATGTTATCTGTAGGAGCCTAGTGGGAGCCAGACAGCATATTGCCTAAGCAGCTCTGTTAACAATAGGTGGGTTAAACAGCTAAAAGCTATAATCAGTAATTGCCAAAAGGAAAAAAAAAGCTTTAGTTCCTAGCTACTTAATCATCAATGGCTAACTCTTTGCTTGTTTCATAGGGAGTTAAGGGAAGCAAATACATGCAAAAAGGAAAGAGGCTTTTCATAGCAGAGCCTCATCTCTTCTCAGTCCGCGACCAAACTCACCCTCCCACAACCTTCCTAACCATGATACAAAATTCAGAGTATAGCTAACGGATTCTAAATTTCTTTTAAAATTCTTCCCGTAGTATTGTTACTTCTCTGTTAAACCTGCAGGATAGATATGCATTTGTGTTAGTTATTCTCTCTCCCTTTTTTAAAATATACATTGCAAATAATTAAGATGACTATTCTTAATAATAAGACAAAACAACTAAATGTTCTGCAGGGAAGTCCTTTATCTTTCACTTCAGAATGTGTTTTGGTTCTTATATTTGAATATGAATGATCTGGAAATTCACTTCAAACCGAAGAACCAAAACCCTTGGGAACTCATCTTGCATCTACTACTGAGTAACCTCTGCAGGTTATTGCCCCTCTCCCAATTCATTTCCTGATAGAGAAAACAAACAGGGAGATCAGAGACTGAATCCAGGGCCCGTCCAGTATAGAAAATCAAAGCATCTCCGAGTTTGTCTTTAAATAACAAAGTCTGGCTGTGAAGAATTGCTATCTAGATCCCACAGCACAGCTTCGTCTTATAACTCACTCCAAACTGGAAATAGCTCTTCTCTCAGGCTCCTAAGGAACCCAGCTGAAAGCTGACTTGCACTGTCTCACTGACATTCCTTACACGTGGAATCCTCAACGTATCTCCTGTAGAAACCAAAGCTACATGCAACATAAAAACAAAAACCAGAGACAAACCAAACTAAGTAACTAAGACTCTTCTGAAAGAGATGGGATATTCCACCACTTCATTTCCAGCCACTTAAAATCTGGTTGCCACTTTCTTTCTGGGAAATTCAGTAAGAGATAGCTGAGCATTTCAAGATCTCAGGCTCTAGCTGTAGAGAGGATTTGGGGAGCTGGCTCTTGCTAGTCAGACTGGACTCACAAGAGAGGCCCAGGGCCATCTCAAAGAATCGCAGGCACATATCCAGGCAATGAGTGATTGCACCTACAGACCAAAACATCCGAGTGACTTGATTGGAGCCCTTTTCTGTGTGTGTGATCCCTCTTGGTTGATTAATCAGTGAATATGCCCTCATTTATTCTCTTTGAGGACGCAGCTGTGGAGAGCAGGCACATAGACACATCCTGTCTTCGAAAAGTGCTTTTCATTCCTTTCAGCTGCTTCCCTGTCCCCGTCCTAAAATGGCACCTCCGGCGGGGAGCCTGATGCTTAACTTCCAAAATCATTAGAGAACAAGGTTGAAGGACTCCATTTTAACTCTTATTTTGCTTAATGTCACCCCAAAGTTGGAGACATTCCAAAAGTACACTTCTCAAAAGGGCAACTTTGTTTCTAAATAACATGCCCATTTAACAAGATACAGTTTTCTTTGGCTGCTATTTCAAAACCCTTTCCCAGGCTTCGTGCCTGTGGTCACTTGTCTTTGGATGTCTTACAAATGGCCTCCTGATTGAGGTAGTTGGGAGAGTATCTCCTGAGTCACTATGTATTTAAGTTGGGTTAAATATAATAAATTATATATTTCAAATTAAAATGAGTGTTTTTTAAATGCATATACCCAACAAGGTGAAGCATTTCCAACACAAGGTCAAATTTAGTTACAGGTGTGATGGAAACTGTCCCTAACCTTATTAGGAAGGTCTATAATGTTAAATGAGTGAATTCATCCTAGGACTTGAAAGGGCTTTGTTTGGAGTTTGTGTTAATGGCCACTTCTTGAAAGACTGCAAAATAACAAATTACTTGGAAGAAGAGACAGTCTCTAGATATTGCCTATGATTAACTGAACAGACCCTTCTTTCACCCATCAATTGCTCATTTCAAGTGGCCCAAAGTTATTGCATTTCTGCAATCGGAGGGTTTTTTTAATTTTCAAAAAATAAGAGCACCATGACTCATCTTGAGATTGTAATATTCAGCCTAAGTACTCATCCAGTGTCGAATTAAAAAAAAAAAAAATGTACTCTTAGAACTGAGATGTTGCCATTCCTCTTAATAATGTTCTTATATGCCAAAGTAGCTTAGAAAATAGCTATTAAAAACAGAATTGCCATTCACATATTGGGTTTCATATATGCTATATCACATTATATTCCAAATCTGACTTGTTAGGCAATGTGGGATTCTCAAATTCTACGAAAGCAGGAGAAAGGAGATTAATAAAGCAAAATGTTCCTTACGCTTTTGGGAAGGAAATACTCAGAGTGAATTGTTTTTATTCCTAATATTTTGACTGTTCCACAGGGCTGGAAGTGCTGGCCATGTAACCCACAAGAGAGATATAAGAGGAAATCTCCGTAAGATTTTCAAAGCAGCTATAAAATGGAAAGTAAATTTAACACGGTTTCTAAAATGCAATATTAAAAGTGTAAAGAATGCCATTTTGCCAAAATTTCTGTTGTCTTTTGTAGTCTTCTCTCTGTCATTGGTTCCCTTGCAATGCTTTTCTTCTAGGACCTGGCCTTCACCAGTTTCCCATCTGAAACCTAAAACCAAGAGCTCTCAGATGTAAACAAGTAAAGATAAACACACAGATTGAGGGGAAATGCTAAAGGAATTATAAGGCACCTAAGCAAATGCCTCATTTTACTTTGATCTCAAAGTGCGGTGCATGCACCAACAGTATCCACACCTCCTGGGGACTTGTTAGGAAAGGCAGGTTCTTGGATGTCACCCTAGACCAATGAATCAGAAACTTTGGGGATACAGCTCAACAATCAGTGTTTAACAAGTATTCTTGGTGATCATGATGCATCCTGAAGTCTGAGAACCACCTACCTATAGGAAATATCTGAAGTTCTTCCAATGAATAATGAAGTGTGCCCTAGATCCTATGTGCTCACTAAAATGTGACAGTAGTGACCAGAGATAAAGTTAGAGAACCGGATGTGGGTGGAGTAGCAGTGACAGTGACGTTATTTCATCTCCAAAAAATCACCCACTTGCAGCTTTTGCCCAGTCTCAGTGTCATTACCTGTGACACCGAATTGTAGAGCAAGCTCATTGGACACAAAATCACAATCACTCCAACAATAAAATGGCCAATGTTCATTGAACACATACTATAAGCCGGGCATAGTTCTAAGTGTTTGACATTCATGAAATCTTCTAGTCTTCACAATCACCTTAACATTTTCCATTTACAAGTGAGGAAACTGAGACCCAGACAGAGTAACTGGAACGGAGTTCCATGCTAGTCAAGTGGATGACCATTTTCCCTGGAATATATTTTCTTGTCTCCAAGTGATGACAAAATTATGATGAAAAAATAAAATATACATGTCAGTTCATAATTGCTACTTTCTGGTTTTTAATATGAAACAAAGTCCTTTATACAATTCCTCGAGTGCAATTACGTAACACTAACGACAATAACCACAGAATGAACCAGATAAACAAAACTAAGCTGTCATGCACAAGATACATATATAATCTTTCTTGACATGCTAAACTAGTTCTGATCCCACAGAACTAACCTCAGCCTTCATACATCATCCCCAAGGTTCACTTTCAGGCTGAGCAGTCAGACCTTGGCTGGAGAGCCTGCTCCTCAGAAAGTCACGAGCCATTTCTGCCACTGAAAGGTCAGTGGAGAGGAGAGGGCACCAGAGAGACTTGCGAGGGGGTACAGAACACTCACATCTACAAATTCCCAAAACCAAACAGAGGCTCATTTCTATCTTCTTGCCTCTTCCTTTGATATAACAGTCATTTAAATTTTGCAATTCTCCACCTACACACTTACACCTTATACTTAGTAATTTGTTTTACATTTGGTGTTACACTATTGAATCAGTAACTGAAGTTTTCTTTTTCAGTGATCAAACGAAAATTCCTAAGACTAACAAAATATAATAGCAAATTAACCTGGTTTCTTCAAAAGTTCCCTTACCACTAGTCTCTGTGGCCACTTTAATAGTTAATTATTAGAGACCCATAACATGTATTTCTGGAGTAACTGTGGTCCAAGCATCACTAACATTCTGCTTATCCACTTCCCCTGCTATCACGGAAGTCTTCTACTCCACCTGTGCTCATTCATCTTTTCTAGTAGTGTATTTGTATTTTCGGAGCTCTGTACAGTGTATATGCACATCAACAGTATTCTGAGCAAAAGACGTTCAGTAATATATTTAAGATACAAATTGATGTTTTTAAGACTGAAGAATATATTCCAAAAGAATACAATTAAGAGACTGAATATTTTTATAAGTAGTGTTACTTAATTTATATTTAAAAATATTGAGCAAATGAGAAAGAATGAAACAGCAACCTGGCTGTAGGTTTAATTCTTGCATGGTCATAGCAGTGGAGTGGTGGCAAAGCCATCTCCTACAAACGCTGGCTGCAATCTGATACTGCACCAGAATTAATTATTTGTTTTAAGCCCTGTAAATACAACTGTGCTTCTTGGAGTGAAAACTGGTCATGGGCGCTCTAAATCTCTTGATGAAAAATTCTTGTGATTTGGAAGCCAGAATAAAAATTTCACAACTGCAAAGATGAGTTCTACCTTCTTTCAGGCTTCCAGACTCAGGAAAAAACACAGCTGAATGTCAAATAAATAACCTTTTCTACACTTTCTAGCCGCAGAGTGCTATGGGAGGGAAGGCATTAAATAATAAACACCTTCATATAAGGTTTCTGAAATGATTCTGAGATGAGCAGCGAAAATCCACAGTTCTATTGAGTAGAAAGACTTGTTCACACAGGAAATCATCTTTCCTAGTCACTTTTAAAGCTAAAAACTGATTAGGGAACCTGTTACTTCAGTTCACCTATGGCAATCTGTTTGCTTAAGCTAAATTAGTATTTACCAAATCTCTCCTATAAATGAAACTATAGAGGGACTCAGGGGTAGGGAGGAAACCCATTTCTTTTTTCTTTCATCAGTATTTATTGAGCACCTGCTAGATCCCAGGGCTGTTCTAAGTCCTCAGGATTTTGGTCGTGAATGAAAGAAACACAATACCCCATAAGGTATATTCTAGGAGCAGGAATAGACAAGAAACAAGATGCACAGCAATAGTAAGTGCTATAAAGAAAAATGAAACAAGAAAATGGGCTAAGGAGCGATGTCAGGAGAAGTACAGCCATTGTACACGACTAGGGCAGGTTGTTCTTCCCTGAAAAGATGGTGAGGGAGGTAAAAGAGGAATCTAGGAAGACGTCTGAGAGAGGATCATTCCAGGGACAGGGAGAGAGTGCGAAGAGCCAGAGACAGGAGACTGAAGGCTCCTGTGGGTAAGAGCAACATGGAAGCCTGTGTGGCTGGAGAAGAGAAGACAGAGCAAAAATAGCAGGAGGCGAGGACAGAGGGGTAAAAGGAGACAGATTACCTACAGCCTTTTTATAGGTCGTTGTAATGACTTTCATTTTTGCTCTGAGTGAGAGGGAAGCTGTGCTGGGCATTTAAGCAGAGGTGAGAAATGCTCTAAGCTAGCTTTTTAAGTGTTCATTCACCAACTCACGAAGAAAACTGATATATAACAAGTTTGCAGATACGTAACAAATTACGCTATTGAAGAATGAATGCAATCATGAATATATTATTAGCTAATAAACTCTGAGTGCTTACTATGTGCCAGGTTATTTCACAAATGTGCACAGTCAACCTATTCTGGAATTTAGTTGAGGAAATTGAAGCTTGGAGAGTTTATTTAACTAATCCAATATCAGACTAGATGTCGCAGAGCTGGCATTCAAACCCAAGTATTCTGAATTTTAACTCCTTGGTAAGGAAGCCTTGGGCCTTCTGGCTTCCTCAGTGCTCGGGGGAACACAATAGTGTCCTCTGTCTGGAAAGTCAAAGAAGGTAACAGCTGAACTGGGACTGGAAGAATGAGTGGTTTTCCTGGAAGAGAATGGGGCAAAGTCATTCCAAGCAAAGGAGAGTGTGGAATGTCAAGGAAGAGGTCTTGTGTGGCTGAAGCTTGGCAGCCCACAGCAGAGGCCTGGGATGAGACCAGAAAGGTGGTTTTAATAGGTTCTGACTCAAAAGGAAGACTTTCCTCTTTGCTGAGATAATTTTTTCCTTTAAACAAGCAAGGGTAGGAAGAACCCCACTAAAATGTTTGCCTGTAGACAAAAACCACGTGTATAATTATATATTTACTATTTGACTTCTTCCATAGACATCAAGTTTCCAAGGGCAGGAACCTACTGTCCTGTTTACTGCTGTTTCCCACCTCCTAACACTGTGCCTGCAATAAGTACCTGGGAACTGTTTGTTAAATGGAAGTATGAATGCTTGTAACATGTAAGAGGCTTGGGTGACATGTGTTTTCAGTAGCAATATATACTTCTCTTTTGAAAGTTCAAGTCCAGGAGAGGGTGTGAATGGTAGCCCTGCAAAGCCAGCCACCAGGTCCTTCTGCGCTCTGAGGAAACTGCAGCATTCGCACAGCTAGCATATGCTACGTCTAGTGGCCAGCCAAACTCCCTTAGCCTAGATGTCAGTGATTTGCTAGACTCCTGGTTACCACTCTTGGAGCAGAGTTCCCACAGATTCCAAGACCTTGTTATCTGAGAGGGAAGAATCAACTCGACTAGGAAATGAATAGACTTTGTTAGGTTATCAGTCCCTGGTGGGGGACACCCCCTCATCGCCAGGTCTTGCTTATCAGGAGTAGCACCAATGATGTCATGAAGGAGACAATATAGGGATGAAACAAGTTCCTGTTCCCATAGGCTTAGCATCTGAAAGAAAATAACAGACTTCTGGAACAGGAAGTTATGCCTGATTAATCGAGAGTGATATGAGGGTCTCAAGTGAGCATGTGTATAAAATGGAACCACCAAAATTCCACCAGTTTCAAAAATGTATCAGGCTTTAAAAAGGATATTGTCAATGTTTTCCTCTAAAATTTTAAAAGAAAACCCCTACTGGATGGGAGACTAAATTTTCAGAGTAGAAAATGATGCAGAAATAGGAATTAATGGATAAGACAAAAATTGGAGTTTTCTATAGGAAAAAGTGTAAATGAGGTTGCTCCACAGACATCATCCACGGAAGTCTTCTCTGGGATATTCATGAGCAATCTAGATTCCAGAACAATAATTCTCTATATAAATTGACTCTTCAGGGTCCCTGAATCACCTTGAATATATATTCAAATATGTATTTCTATTGAAAAATGAATTAACCTCGTGGTTAAGAGTAGTTAGACTTTTATATCAGAAATGCCAGGGTTCTATCCTCAGCTCCACAAATTACGAGTTAGGTGATCTTGGAAAACTGCTTAACCTTTCAGGTTCATCAATTTCCTCATTTATAAAGTGGGTACAATAATCTATCTCTCACTGTTTTCCAGTACAGGTTGTATAAGATGATGTGTCTAAGATACTTAGCATATACTTGCAACATTAGATGCTCTAAATAGATGGCAGTTATTATTATTGTCACTATAGTTTGTTTTTTGTCCAAATTCTGAAAGGAATCCATTACTCTAAAAACAGAAAAACATGTAAGAACTATTGGGCTAGAACAGTAGTTCTCAAAGTGTGATCTGTGGAACCCTCAGTCCCCAAGACCATTTCAGAGTATCTGAGAGGTAAAAGCTATGTCTTTAACAACGCTACAATGTTTTGTTTTGTTTTTTTATCGTGTTGACATTTGCACTGATGTTGCAAAAGCAATTTTATAGTAGAGAGAAAAAGAATAGTCAACTACGTACTGCCTCTTAAAGTTGCTGCTCAGAAGTGCTGCACATCATTTCCACTCACGTTTCATTGGCCAAAGGAATCCATATATCCAAGCCTGAGTTCACCATTGTGGGTATGTTAATAAAATATGTGGCACACTGTAAAAGTGACACAAAAGAAATGGGAAAAGGCAAGACAAAAGCCACTAAAATCATTCCCAGTAGAAGGCATTATAATTAGCACTCATTTATTTTGCATTAAAGTACATCTCAGGACATACAGTTGATGAGAGTAATAGCCTGATGGATAGTAAGTTGGACAGAGACTAATTCATCAGATTCTAAAATTTTTGATGTTGTTAAATTGTATAATGTTATATGTGCATTCCTTGGGCTAGGTTATAATCTTAGCGTGAATTGGTCCACGGCATTCTAGCCCTGAAGCCCACTCTAGAGACAGTTCAAAGCGCTTTTGTTACCCATTCCTCCATCAGCAGCCAAGTATTTGCTAATTAGTATATTTAAAGGTTAGAAGTGGGTTTTAATAGGTGAAAGTAGTGGCTTTTCAATTGCCACCATGAATGTTAGAAATAGGTTTTAATTGGTTAATTAAAGGTATTCAATATATTCATAAATTGGCTAAGATATTTCTTAGACACATCTTATCGTTACCAATCCAACCATTTGAATTCAAATGATTTCTGGTTGCCTAAAGCAACCAGAGAGTAAGAGAATTCTGCCTCTAGACTCCTGGGTTTGACGTGAGTGAAAATTCATACAAATTGGTGATTTGTATGAATCCCAAAAGGGCAAGAGCTTAAAGAAGAGATTGCACGAACTGAAGTGCCAGTTTGCTGAAGAGTGTTGGTTAAGGTTTAATGCATACAGGCAGGGCAGAATTTGGTTGAGCAGCAATATTATCCACCCAAAGGAACTTAAAAGTCCATGACCACGTTGACACAGGTTAACTTACAAGAGTGTCCTGAATTGTTACTGCTTTAGATTTTTCTCCATTACATTTAACTAGTTGTGCGTGTATGCTGTTTTATTTTGAGATCTTTTTTTCGGACGCGATGTCACACCCAAGTGTGTGATTCATTTCAGCTTAGAGAGAATTAAACTATAATGGAAATTAATATGAAAGAAAAACATGACCAAGGGCTAAATTAGCATTTACTATCTCCTGTAGTTAACCATTTAAAAATTTGGAAATCCTAGTAATTAATCACTAATTGCTATTCCATAGACATTTAAGGGCAAGTTATAACATTATTATGGACCCTATGAATGAGGAAGGAAAGTGACTTTCCAAGAGTCAAACATCTACTTAATCTTAAATATAACTCGGGAACTAAATTCAATACCTCCTTCCTACATCCTTAATCTCTGAATAACAATAATATTTGCAACGTGACCTTACCTTGTACTCTGATGTAGCTTATAAAAGGACAGGGGAAAAAATTGTTTGTGGGAATTATCTTTGTATGTGGGAATTATCTTTCACAATTTATCTTTCATAAATCCTTCAGGGAATTTAATTTGTTTTAGTCATGAATCACACCATGTTTAACAACTGTTTTTGAATCAAACTTTCTATATCATGCTATCTGGAATACTACAAAACAAAAAAAAAGTATTTAAATCACATCCATAATTTTATATAGGTTCTCAAACTGCCCCTTAGATAGTTCTATGCTGGTCCAAAAAATAAATCAGTAAAAATCTAAAACTTTTATATACTCCTTTTAAAATGAAAGAGTTTAATTTCATATGATAAATAAACATCACCGCCACAGTGAGATGTCAACTTTATTGATTTTCCTGAATATATTGCCTAATATATCAAACATTATTGAAATTTAGGCAAGCCTGAAGGTGGCCTATCTATGTGCATGTGTTTCTGAACCTTAAGAGTCTGAAAGGAGAATTGGGTACCCAGTGACATCAGTGCTTCTTGAGTACTTGTTTATACTCAAGAACATTCAGTCCGACGACTTCAATGTCAGTTGAGGGTGTGTCTTGCCACATTCTTATTTTGTACTTTTGCTCCCTTATTCTGATACCCTGTATGGAATAACTTCAGACTAGTATTTCACTCACGTCACTTTTAACGCTACATTCATTTATTAACAGAGCAGGCATACCTTGTAACACAAACCGATATGTGTACGTTGAATAATTTAATCCATTTTAAAATAATTCTATAGGACATTATAGCCAATGACAGACTTGCAACTTCAAAGTATTTACATGAAAGCAATTTTTAAAATGTGCTTAGATTTGACATAACATTTTCATACTATTGAAGACGTACATTCTTAAATAAATAGTTTGAAATCACTGCTATTACAAATAAATATGGTATCATTTTGTTTCTGGATATTGAGACAGGTAATAGAGTTTGATGATATTGCCCTGAAAATGGATTTTAATCTTCAATCTCATGATTGTAATTCTTAGCAAAACTATTTATCCTTTGGTTGTTGCAGCTGTAAAGCTGAATGTCAAGTTCACAGTTTGCATATTTGTGCAGATTTGTTTAGAAAATGAGTTCTGTTGTGAACTTGTCTCAGAATTGCCAAATGGGTGTGTAATGAAAACACATCTGCTAAAGAAAAGAGAGAAACCAAGTTTGAGAAAGGAATTAGCAAGAAAACATTAGTTTAAAAAGTTCTTTGATAATTAAACTATGTTGCAAATGAAGTGCATCTTTTCCCAAACATGCTATTCATAGCACCCATAATCATCAAATAGCAGGCGCTCCAGGCAGAGCCAGAAGTGGATTAGCCACAAGCAATTAAGAATAAAGCAGAAGAGGGTGGCAGTTGGAGGTGAGTTAGTACTGGTGTCACGTCCCAATATCAAATACCAAGAAAACAACGTTTCAGCACGATGTTCAAAAAAAGAAAGATCAACGATTAAAGTGACTCTGTGTGTCTTTCCCCACTAGGTGGGGAGAAAATTTGGAAAGGGCTTTCTTGGATTTTCTTTGATTTAGGGTGTCAACATTTTAACCTGCTCAAGTGCCAGCTCGTCAATGAGGTTTTCGCTCAATATAGACGTGCACACGTACATGTCTATGTATACATACATACATACGTGTATGTACATTGAGAGAAAACCTGACTGGTGGAGATTTGATAAGTGAATTTCATTTATAAATTATGTATTTATAAATTACTTATGATTTATGAATAAATATATACAAGACCCCAATCACAGTCTTCAAATCCTATCCCTCTTTGATTACGCCATCTAACATAGCATATATTTCCTTGATTATCTCTTTATTATTTACTCCACTCAAAAGATAAGCCTCTTAAAAACAGAAACTTTCTCTTTAGTTTTCTGCTATATCTCTAGAATCAGTCCCTGACACAGAGTTGACATCCATGAAAATGTGCTTAATAAATGAATGAATCAATCTAGCAAATATAAGCCTCTTTTTAGCTCTAAGAGAAATATTATAAACATTTGTCCAAAATGTTTTGGTGTACTTCTGTCTGGATAAAGAGGCTCCTTTTAATCCCATGCTTCTCTAAAACATCTGCACTTCTTAGGAGAAAATTCCACAGACGATTAGAATATCTCTGTAAACAAGGAAGTATATCATGTCTTCCCTGTACAACATTTGATTCATTTGAGAAAGAAATTTGCTTCTAGCTTATAAATCTGTATTTGGCCACTGGTTATTATTTATCACTCTTTCTTCACATTCTGGGAATTCAAAGTTTTCTATACATCTTTTTAGTGAATGCCTTGTCCAAGTAGCTTTTTGTTATTTGAATAAGCCAGGTTTGAGAGTTATCAACTGAAAGAAAGAAAGAAGAAAGAAAGAAAGAAAGAAAGAAAGAGAGAGAGAGAGAGAGAGAGAAAGGAAGGAAGGAAGGAAGGAAGGAAGGAAGAAAGGAAGAAAGGAAGGAGGAAAGGAAAGAACAAGCAGAGATAGATAAATTCCCTAAAAGCATTATAAAGCATATTCCTCATTTTTCTCTCCCATCAAATCTTAACAATAATTGGACATTAGAGAACAAAATTGATAACTGAGCTCCCTTTCACCAAGACCAAACTGTGCCAGGAGCAGAAAGAAATCTTGTCAAAATGCAAAGCTAATCAATCATGTTACCTCATGCTTAAACCCCTGCAGTAGCTTCCCATTGCTCTTAAAGTGAAGAACAGCGTCCTCAACACTGCTTGAACCTCCACCTGGCCCGGTCCTAGCTTATCTCCCTAGTCTCATCAATCCCTGCTCTCTCACTGCCTTCTCTCAATTTCTAAATTCTTCATTCTTTTTCCAAATGCCAGGCCCCTGATCTTGCCATTCTGTCTATAGCGCTCTTAATCATCCTTAAGATCTCAGCCCTGAGATCCCTTTCTCTGGAAGCTTTTCCTTCCTCAAATTCTCATTCTAGGCCAGGTTCCTTTGTTAGAAGCTCCCACAGAAAGTTCTTCCTTCCTTTCCTCCTTCCTTCCTCCCTTCTCCCTTCCTTCCTTCCTTCCTTTCTACCTTCCTTCCTTCGTTTCTTCCTTCTTTCCTTCCTTCCTCCCTCCCTCCCTCCTTTGTTTTACAGCACACATCTTTATATGTAATCATCCACTCTTTTGCATTCTCATCTAACTAATACTTGTCTCCCTGACTAATCTGTAGGAGAGCAGAGACACATCTTTTGCTTACCCCTGTTTCCCTGGCTCAAGAATAGTGTCTGGCATATGCAATAGGACGTCACTAATACTTGCTACATAAATGAGGACTGATAATTTTCAAATTACATGACTTGCCTTGATAATGAAAGTCAACTATTATTTTACAGTACTTCTTGCTTAATACAGTAATAATTAAGGTCTGAAATTATGTTTATGGTCTTTCCTTGTTGCCGTGCACATAGGTAGTTAAAGAGTAGTCAATGAAGAAGGAATGTCAGTGAGGAGTATCAACATCATGGGCTTCTTCCCTGTGCTGAGCGCCTGTAAGTCCATCCAAGTTTAGGACGTTCATTTCCATAGGGAGTCGAGAAGGCAGAAGCATCATGAAAGGACACTTGGGTAGTTTAGCCTATGATCTTCAAGAAAACAGTTTTATGACAAAATGTTGATACTAATAATTAAATCAATAAAAGGGAAAATGTGAAAACAAAGCATCCAGACCTTGTGGAACATTTCCAGGGAAATATTTAGCTACTCTATAGTGAGAACACCATGTTTTGTGATGTGAAATGTTTCATGCCTCACAGGATAGAAGTTATGAGAGATCAGTCAGTAATCAAAAAGTAACACCATCCGTTAACCAAAGCAAGACATGACACCAAGATGATGAATGAGGCTTCTTTTCAGAAATGGGGAAAAAAATGAATGAAGACTTCAGACATTCAAATCAGTTTGGCTTCCCTCTGGGATTTCTGAGAGGATTTTACATTTAAGTGTTCCCGCTTGGTTTCTCCCATATTTTTACGTGGATGTGACCCCAGAAGATACCCCATTAACACTTTCAGTATAGACTCAAATCAACAAAAATAATTAGAATATATAGAGAAAAAAGAATGGTGTTGGCCAAGCTTTTTATCCTGGATCTGATATCGAATAACTGGGTGACCTTGGTGAAAAAACTTGACCTCTCTCTTGAGTCTTACTTACTTGCAGTACAGAATTTAGTGAGAAACATACAAATGATTGTTACCGTGCCCCCTAACACCTGCTGGAGAGGTGATACAGGTTAATGTCACCTTTCACCTTAGTCTGTGTGTGTGAGTGTGTGTGTGTGTGTGTGTGTGTGTGTGTGTGTGTGTGTGTGTGAACTCAAGGTGTGTTCCATAGTGCTGAGAGGGCTTTCTTTGGTGTCCCTCCAGAATCTCCTAACCTGCCCAATGATGCATGGGATACCTCAGAAGGGACAGAGCATTTCATTCTATAATTAACATTAGAAATTAACACATGAATCACCCTGGGAGAGGTGACACATGGAATTTCATACTAAGACTTAAAAAGATTTCAAGGAGCTCTCTTCCTGAGAGTGAATTTTGACAGGGTTAAGCAGCCGAGGGGAGTGAATGCTGATGATCGGGGAAGAATAAAAATGAGCAAGCTAGGAGCACCAAAAGCACGTTGCATTTGCTCCACGTCTTTGCCTGGAGCGGGCCCTGGGGAGCAACTTGGAGAGGACAGTTACACACACTTCAAATGTCGGTAAAAACACCTCACCTCCATCCCCAGGGGCAAGTAAGCTTATAGGGCTGTAGCTTGGGCCCAGTTCACACTGAGAACACTTACCTATATAAGCAATCATACCAGCACTTGGAACTGCACCTGTGAGAGCCCATCTGGTTCTAAAACAGCAAATGGGATCTTCTGGAACACCAGAGTTTAAAACACGAAGAGCAATGACAGTTCAGGGAGGCTCCTGTAACTACTTTTGCTTGTTTTCGATTATGTTTTTATGTAATTTTTGTTTGCTTATTTATTTCGCAGCCAAAATGGAAAGCATATCTTTAAAAAATATTCATAGACTAAGGAGACACTGGGCACTTCACATGGCCTTATGCTGAATGATAACAGCCCATTGCTAAGGATCACAGTGCAGATGGCACACACAATTAGTAGGAGGATGCAGCCTTTCTGACAGTCTCATTTCGTCTGATTTTGATAAAATAACAATCCAATGAAAATGAGTTCCTGTGGTTTGAGGAGTATTCTGGCATATTTTAGATTGAACATTAAATAATAGAGTCTTGTTCTGTATCTAATATTAGTTCCCAGCATATCTGTCCTCAACACCCTTCAAGCCGAGTTTTCCCAAACTTTTGTTTTCTTTGTCTTGTGCCGTAATCATCAAGAAAAGGTAAGACGAAAATGAAGTTGAGGAGGCTGCTGAGTCTCTACAAGTGTGTGTAATTGATGTAATGTTGACCCACATTCCAGAGGTGTGCGGAAAACACAGAGACAGGTAAAAAGAAGTGGAAAATTAGGTAGTCCTTGACATTCCAGAGAGAACCAGCAATCTGACACCAGGGATAGGGCCTATTTGGGGACCAGACAGAAGAGATAGTTCTTCCAATCGGAAACGGGACTGTGTCTGGGACCATTTAGGTCATCTCGACAACAGCCTTTCATTTAAGTGCTGTTTACTAGAGGATTCCCTCTCTCAGTGCTTTTATAATGGGCATCTTAAAGGCACTGTTGGCCTTCTGACACCTTCAGCTACTTGGAAGTCCCTCCTGTCCTGCACCAAATGACATTCCTCTTAGCCTTGTTTACCAATTCAAGAATCCTTTCAAGATACTGAAATTCAAAGTCCTGTCAAGAACATCTATCCTAACTACAATGGGGCTGAGAAGTTGCTATAAGACTGGATGGGGGAGGCAGGATGGGAAGAAAGAAAAAAGATGATTACAGCGAAATCCAAAGCAGGACACTAGAGTGTGGCCGTAACTGCTGATTCTTGGTATCACTCTGAACTGAAGTCTTTTCTACTGAGCCCTCCTGAATGGGTCCAAGAGGCCTTTCTTATCATTAGAGAGTGAATAAAGAATAGTAAGAGACTAGCGTGCCCTTTGGTGTTCTAGTCTCCTAGCTACACAAGGCACGCAGAATATCAAGACAGAGACTGTACAATCATAGATTTACGAAAGGCCCCTAAAGACCATTTCGTTCTCACCTCTGCTTCTATGTAAACAGCCATTCTTAAAATTTTAAAGGAAATCAATATTGATAAAAATCTTGCCTAAAATATCTTCTGACAACCAAATAGCATTGTTTTTCCTCAATGAAACATTCCAGTGAGAAAGTTTCTGATATGCAACATATTTGTTCGGCTGCAATTTAAGATGATTTCTTTTTTCTGTCTTGTTTCACTATTTTTCATACTGCTTTTCACATTATACTTATACATTTGTAGGCATATCTTCTGTTATATTTTAGATAAAGATATTAAAAGGTTTTTTACCTTGGTAGGAGATTCAAATTACTTAGGACTGGACATTCGTTTCTGATGTTTAAGTTAGAGTGACAAACTTGGTCTTTGTAAACATGCCTCTTTCCGTGCTGTGTACCTGGGTGGTTTGCAGGACCAAGGGCGGCAGAAAGGAAAATTCTTGAGGTCAAAGCTCACCTTGTGACTTGATTTCTCCTATTAAGTTCCACAACAATTTTGTGTCACCACTTTGCTTCCCTGTTGTGTGCTCTACTTGAAACTAAGCCTATGGAAAAAAATACCTCCTATTTAGATGTGGATAATATAGAAAGCGGGGAAAAACTACACAGAAGATCTCTTATGCACTGCTCATTGCTTGCTGTAGGCATATTTTTGAAATAGAAATTGAATCTGCATGATCAAAAATGCCTGGAACCAGGGTTTGCTGACTTGCAGACTCTGCCTGTCTCCACAGCCAAGCTGGGGCGGCTCTGGCCACTCAGCCTGGGCTCAGGGCCACTCTGGTTGGCGGTCCTGCCAACCAGAACATGCCAGGGAGGTGGGGCTCTTGGGCAGCCTTGCTGTCTCCCAGGACTCTGCAAGTGACAGCTCTAAAAGAATTCCTGAGAAACGTTAGACCCCATCGGAGTGGGCCCTACCAAGAGCTTGCTCTCAGTTGATTGCCAATGTCACATTCATCTGCGGGCTGCTTTAGCTCAAGTCCCCAGTGAGGTGGAGGAGAAAGTGGAAATTAACACTTTTCCTTAATTCCTGAGATACTCCTGTTCCTCCTTCACTATGAAGGCATGGCCTTGGATAACCCTTCAAAATACCATCTAACCCGAATTCTCTAACAATCCCACTGTCTTTCATCTACTTCTGTAACCGAATCTGAATTTGGGGCAGTAAAGGAGGTGGGGAGCAGGCCACACGCATGTAACTAAACTCATTAGCAGCGAAAACCAGCTTCTGTCTCATGGGACTTAAAGCAGTTGTTCCAAACGTTATGAAACCGCCGTGAAGTGGAGATTTGGCAATTATGTGTCAACTGGATAATTGCAAACCACCAAACCAGGTCATTCAGGTCAATCATATTCCGCCTGGGAACTGAATTATTTAATCTGGCTGCCTAAAATAATCAGATTAATTAGAAAACTGCCAGGCTATTTAGATTTTTGGTCTGTAAATATAAAACAGTAAGAAAAAAGAAGTTCCATACATTGCAGATTGTAGGGGTTTTAAAAAGTGCCATCAGCTCCTTCCCGTAGAGTGCAATCTGGCGTCTAGAGGAGATGCGGCATGCATGTGCTGCCCTGTGTGTGCAGCAGACTGCAGGTAACCTTGCCTTCATCCTAGGGAATGTTCAACACCTTCTCCTCCACAGCTTTTGTGTTAGGAGGGAAATCCATAATGGAATCTGACCAGCTGGAGATCTGATTATTTTGGGGATCAAAGAAAACAATTTGGTTCTTGGATATTGTTTTCCCTTGTGGGGAATTTTAATTTGTGTCATTGGTTTGCTCTTGCCCAACTCAAAGGAAAATTAAGAGTGTGGTTCCTAAAATACGTTGTACTTCTGGACTCTTTGGTGATTAATAACAGATACTCTAACCCCTAGACAATTAGTGTTCATATATAATTCCCTTGACTCAAGGAGGGAAACTCAAAAGGGTAGAGCTGTGTGTAAAATCTAATTAGACTTCTTATGCTTTTCCCCCATAGCCAAAATGGAGACTTAAACATTTATGCTGTACAATTACAATGTCTATTTCCATTCAAAGGAAGGAAGAATGAAGCACTTATTTAAAATACCGTTCAAGGTCAGAGCATGCCACTGTCTCTGACTGTCTGAATTTGTCTCCAGCTTATTCTTTCTCCCCCAGCTTCTGGATCTTTTCTCTCAGCATTGATCTTATAATTGTGCAGATCCAGACCAATCTCAGAGCAATGGAGACCCTCAATTCTGAGCAGATTACGCTCTGCAGGATTGATAACCTGTCTCAGGTCTGCATTCCTGTTCATTTCCAGCGCTGTCAAGAAGATGGGCAGTTAGCAGCCAACAGGAAAACTCCTTTTTGTCACCCATGGTGCAACAGCACGTACATTATAAAATAGAAATATGCATTTACGGCATGCAGCAAAGAAAGCTCTGAGGAGTGAAAAAAACAGTGAATAATAATGTCAACCAACCACAGGCATTCATCAATTTCATTCCCTTGCTTTTAATTTTTGCTTTTTCTTTTTTCCCCCAAACTGGGTAATTTCAACATTTCCAACAATAGGTCTTCACTAGAGTCCATAAATGTTATACGGATGTGCATTTAGAAAATTTGCTCTAAAGCTTGAATTTAAGCAAGGTCGTCACTTAAAAAAAAAGCACTGTTGACATCTGCTGAAGCGTTAATTTCTCTGAAAGCACAGAGGGTGTTAACACAGACTTTCTCTTGTTGAATGATAAATTTTAAAATTTTTGAAAGAACGCCAAAGGGTTTCATGCAAAGATTCTGCCATTGTATTTCTGACTTTCCTGAAATTTGTTTTTTAAATCTTTTATTCTAAAATTAAGGCTTTCAAAAAATTATATATATTTTAAGACTAGTGTGACTCATGTACATTGACAACATCAGACATGATTTATTTTTAAAAATTGGAGGGGAGTGTTTTCTCACAGGGAAATGTTTATTTATGGATGTAAAAAGGGGTTCTTGTGTTAGTCTCCATACATAATGAGTAACCAGTGAAAGCAAAAGAAGTAAAATAAGTGAAGAATATTCTTCCCATCCTATGACTTACTCCACCCAATGTAGGTAGGATTCTACATGGTATAATTTTAGCTCCTTAAATTTTTACTTTTTGGTGATTTCTAGCATCCATAGAAAAAGCTAGACCATAAGTACAACACAAGCTCGTCTTTCCTTTTAGGAAGTCACCGTCTTTCTCTCAGGTTTAACTCAGGTCCTCCAGAAAGCAGCACCTACAACAAAACCTTTGGGGTAGGTAGATTCTTCGGTAAGTGATCCAAGGAGAAGGAATGAGGGGCAGAACTGAAACACGGGAGGAGTGAAAGCCACTTCAAGGGCCTGTTCCCAAACCCACATCAATGGTCCGTTTTGACTCATTTCTCTTGTTGTGGAGCAAAGCAACTTGACAAACTCATCTAAGTGTAAGGGCCTTAATGGTTCACACCTTTTAGGGGTGGCTGAGCTTTTAAAGGAAAACATTTCTCCTATGGTGGGATAGTGTGCATTTTGGGGGGACGTATTTCTCTCAGAACAGTCTGCTCAGGACTGACTAGAACTAACCATGGGTGGAAACCATCTTCTGCACCAAAATAGACATGTCTCCTGTCCTCTTTTTAGAAAGGCATTATGGTAATAATAGAAACAATCTGCTTTTTAGAAGAGGTCAAGAGACCTTTCATAAGGGTAATTTTTGACAGTTAAGAATTGATTTCGTTTATTGTGATTTAGTCATATCTTCTTTCAATTAATTTTGGTACTTTATATTTCCCTAGAAAAGGATACGTATCTATCCATCTTTCTCATTTGCTTATTTTATGGTTCTTATCAGTCCTACCATTTTCTATTCTTCTGTTTAATCCTACACGTTTATTAATCTATGAGTTTTCCTCTGAGTATTCCCTTGGCCAGATTCAATGTAGCTTCCTTATGGCTGTCGATATCTAAATATTCTATATTGTAATGCTGCTTCTACTTTGAACCAATAAATACTAAAGAAATTATTCTAAAATTCCTAAACAATTAGACTTTTAGCATTAATCTACAGTTGCAAGTTTCTAATACTAATTAAAGCAGTTTGCATAGGGCATAGGACCCATAAAGTGTCTCTTTTCAGAAATGTATCGGCATTCTGATTAATGGGCGCTGGTAAAGAAGCTGCATTTTTGTTCTAAGGCCTGTGTTTGAACATATGTAAAGAAATCTTATTCTTTAGTTCAGAGCATATGCATCATTATTTATATTTTACTTTTTTGTCAAATACTACACGATAGTTTACATTCTTCAAATTTTTTTCTTTCAATTCCTCCTTACATTTACATTCTTTGCTTTATATAGTTCAATAAAATTGTATTCAATAGATGATTCATACCACTTAAATCTTTCGCATAAATTATATAGCTTAACAATATAAAAAGAAAACCTTTATCCTATTTTGTGCTTTTTGTTTTAATTCAATGTCTGATGTTACTATTGTAACCAATGCCTTCTTATAACTTGGATGTATTATATATGCTTAATACTTAATCCTTTTGTGTTTCTTTGTTTTAAGTATGTCTTTTGGATTTTGTTTTGCAGTCTAATTTCCCATTTATATTTATTATTATTATGAAAATATTTCATCTTACTTCCGCTTGTTAAGTGATTTCTATCTCTTTTGTAATGCTGTCTTGATGTTTTCTTTATTTTCTCATTTCTGCCATATGGGTTCTTTTGTTTGTTTTATATTTATTTTCTGTTGTTTTAAATCATACGTATCCTATTTTAAATTCTACTCCTGTTTGGTTTTTTACATTTAAAAATTATTTAATTTCTATGTTGAGTGGAACGCATTGATCAGAAAGAGAATCTGTGGTATAGTAAACTTGGAAAACCATCAGTTTGCCAGAAGCAATTGAAGGAGTTAGATTATGAAATGAACCAGAATTATGCTTATCAGCAGACACTGAGAGGGAAAGGAAAAAATAATAAGAACAGAGCAAAGTAGAACCCATGGAATAACTTGCATCCTCTTAACCATAGAACGAAGGTATGTTAGTTTTCTACTGCTGCCACAAAAAAATTACCAGAAACTGAGTAACTTAACACAGCAAAAGTCTATAATTTCCCATTTTCTGTAGGTCAGAAGTCCAGTGGGCACCGGTTTCTGTTTAGAGACTCACAAGGCTGAAATCAAGGTGATGGCAGTGCTATGTTCCTTTCTGGAGGCCCTGGGAAAGAATCTTCTTCCTTGCTTATTCAGACAGTTGGTAGAATTCAGTGCTTTATGGTTGTAGGACTGAGGCTCTGTTTCCTTGATAGCTGTCAGCTTCTAGATGGCTCATAGTCCCCTTCCTCCATCTTTGGTCAGTAATGGTAGGTTGAATCCTTCTCACACTGCATTTCTCTGATTGACTCCAGCTGGGAAAGGTTCTCCTCTTGTATTTTTTTGTCTTGTTTTCTCTGCACTATTACAATAACACCTAAGCAATCTAAGTCCAGTCTTTCACTAATTTAGTCAACTTTTCATGAAGTTTCCAAGTTAATCTTTCTAAAATATCGCTTAAATAATAGAAAACAGCCAACTAGCTTCTTTCCTTCCTTCCTCCTTCCCTTCCTTCGAAGAGAGTCTCTTCTTTTAAAGGCTCATTTGGTTACATTAGGCTCAAAAGGATAATATTCCCATCTCAAGATCCAAACTTCACATCTGGACAGTCCCTTTGCTATGTAACATAACATATTTATGAATTCCAGAGATTACACACTAATCTAGGGAGTAGACATTTTTGAGAGGCCCTTATTCAGCCTATGACAGAAGAGTAGGGGAGCGCATATTAGAAATCAGATCAGGAAGCATTATGTGTTCGGCTCAACGCTTCATTGTATTGACATGACAATAGGATTCTATCTTATGAAAATAAGTTATAATAAGAAAAATCATGTGCAAACGAAGTGAACAGTAATTAGGGGTGGGGCCACGTGTGGCCTGGAGAGTCTCACATTGGAGGAGAATCTGGCAAAACTTTGGAAAGGATTTTTTGTGGAGACCAAGAAGGGTGTCAATGAAGGAGAAGAATGTGAGACTTGTAAAAAGAAGTATAAGGGAGACCTTGTGCTTATTGCTTATTTATTGCTACTCTTTCTGACCAGGTCGGAGTAGATGTTAAGTAATAAATTATGTAGTTTCACATCAAAGTTGCCTCATCTAGTTACTGTCGCATTGCTGCTTAAAAGGAACCCCTATTTACTAAGAAAAGTTCTCTGAGCAAAAGCAGATGGTCAGTCTTCTGGTGCTCTGTGTAGGGGTTCAGGGCAACCTAATCATTCTAGACCTTGGATTGTATTCATTTCTGTTAACATCATCCTGAAGGGTTGAGTCAGTCGAGGGGAAGTTGCAGGAAGACAACACTGTTTCCCAGTGTTTCGAGTCAAGGTTGAAACTTATATGAAGAGTCCCATAAAACCGTTCACCGCCCTCTAGAGACGATGACTTAGCAGTGTATTTTTGTTTTTCCCATTCCATCTGCCTGGCTTCTCAATCTTTTCTGTTATATCTAAACTTCGCACTCAGATTATTCTCAGTACATTTTTATCGGCTCTTTTGAGTTTTGAATTTATATTTGATTTTACTAAACAGATTTATGGTTACTTGTGTCTATCTCCATCAGTAATAATATTGACAGACCTTTTATAAAACTATTTTTCTATTCTTCACCTCTTAAATTGAATAGACATATTATTATATCGATATGTGCCCAGAGTAAGAAAAATAGAAACTTTTTCTGAAACATTTATTTTGTGAAAATAATTTTGCAGTGCTAACATTCATTCAGGCTCTATATGAGTGCTTTTTCTTTTCCAGCATATTTTGGATTCATCCTTTTCCCTCCATCTAAATTTTATTCTTCCACTTTAGACCGAAGTACTCAGGCTTTGATTTCTATGTTAGTCTCCAAACTTATTTCCTCCCCAGTCTCTTCCCATTTCTATCAATCCTCACACTGATGCCAATCCACCTTCCTAAAACATTTTGTCCTTGCTGGTTTGCTACCTGCAGCCTCCCTAAAGCTGCCTGATGCATCTTACTATTTCCTGAATCATCTTCTCCATTTCTTTCCTCTAATCAATTCCTTACATTTTTTCAACACCAAATTCCAATTATATCTTCTTTACCTGATGATACCTGGCAACTTGTCCTCTCCTTGTCTCAATTCATATACTATCTATCGTCCTCTTCACAGACATTAGCCTGAATTATATGCATTTTATGCTTTTCTCTCATGGTTTCCTCTGTCATATTTAAAGTGTCATTGTGGGACTGGCCCCTTGGCCAAGTGGGTAAGTTCTCGTGCTCTGCTTGGGTGGCTCAGGGTTTCGCTGGTTTGGATCTTGGGCATGGACATAGCACTGCTCATCAGGCCACACTGAGGCAGCATCCCACATACCACAACTAGAAGAACCCACAACTAAAATATATAACTATGCAATGGGGGGATTTGGGGAGAAATAGCAGGGAAAAAAAAAGAAGATTCGCCACAGTTGTTAGCTCAGGTCCAATCTTTAAAAAAATAAAAAAATAAATAAATAAACAAAGTGTCTTTGGGTCAATGATTGTTTCTTTTATGGCCTCCCCAGCACCTGGCAGCATGCTACACTCCCAGTAAGAGTCTAAGAATGAGTGAATTGTTGTTCACTGAATGGTCAACAAATAAGTTTCTGCTAGATGACTAGTTTCAACAATTTAATAGAACAAAATTTAAATACAAAAATTAAAAATGTCTGCTTGGTTTTAAAAATGAAACTATAAAAAAAGAAGTAGGATGAAAACTAAAAGTCTCCTTAGCATCACTTTTCCCAAAGTAAACTATTTTAGTGGTTTCTCACGTATACTTAATATTTTTATTTATTTACGTCATACTAACTAGAACTCTATTATTCACCTATACGTAGAGAAAACATATAGGAAGCACACTGTGTACACTGTTCTATATCTTTTTCTCACTTATATTTCTTTCTCATTTAGTTTGATGATCTGTCCATACCAGCATTTTCAGATATATTTCATTACTTTTTAATGGCTATGTAGCATTTCATTGTATAAATGTGCCAAGCACTATCTTCCATTTATGGATATTGAAGCTGTTTCCAGCTCTTTGTTATTACAAACAAAGCTGCAAACAATTGAGTAGGAAGTACACATTTCAAGCAAAAATCAGTCTCGACAGAGCCTCCTGCTCTGGAACAAATGTATCCCCATTCCTAAGTCAGATTTCTTAAATAAACCTCCCATCTCCAAAACAAGGAATTTATATTATTTATGAGGAGAAGTGCATGAGAAAGAATGTGAGAGATTCAAATTTAACACTGGATTTTAACGATAAATGACTAAAGTTTGATTAAAAGCTCAGTTAATGAAGGGAAATACACTATGGTGAGCTCAGTAGTAAAAAGGAATAAAGCTAGCATTTGTACGTTTGATTTTTGTGGCTGAAATTCTCATACTTGCAACACTATTTTTCTTGGGATCATGGAAGCGAGGGAGGGAGCCATGAGACTATCTGGAGGAAAAATGTTCCAGGCAAAAGCACAAGGCAAATATGAAGACTTCACGGTGTGAACACGTGGCTTAAGGCAGAGGGAGAGTGGTATGGAATAGTCAGAGAGGTTTCATAGGGCCTCATAAACCATTTAAAATACTTTGCCTTTTTCCTAAGTGAAATATGAAGACACTGGAGGGTTTTAAACTGACAAGTGCCTTAATCTGACGTACATTTTAAGAGAGTCACCCGCTGCTTTGAGAATACATTGAAAGGCAGCAAGGGCGCAAAAGACTTGTCAGGAGGCTATGCAGTAATCTAGGTAAGATTGATGGTAGCGATGAACCGTGAAACCTAAGCTATTGTGTAAGGGAAAAGTGAGGGCACCAATATGGGGATGGATAGTAGAAAAAGGATAGGATCAATGGCATGTAGACCCCAGTAGGATCAAAGAGCTGTTGCAGTGGGGTATTAGAGGGACTGAGTGGGGAAATAGGAACTATTAGTCTGAAGGTAGGATACTCGAAACTGACATTATAAAGGAGAAGCAGTTATTGATGGGGACATGATCTGGATCTTGGTTATGATAGCAAGAGAGAG
The DNA here is from genome assembly GCF_021613505.1 of Equus quagga. NCBI lineage: Eukaryota > Metazoa > Chordata > Mammalia > Perissodactyla > Equidae > Equus > Equus quagga. The sequence goes on from NC_060273.1 coordinate 124,396,208, forward strand.
CTCAGGAAGGGTGGAGGGTAAAGTCTTTGAGAGAGAGGAGATTGAAGAATTGATAGGCCAGGGCAATGCAAGGTTCATCAACATGAACATTGATAGTCCACCAAATTATGACCAGAGTGAGGTTAGAGAATGTGCTAGTGAACCAGGAGCTAATACTTTCAAGGAATGAGGGCGAGGGACTCAGGCTGTTGAGGATGACTGAAACAAGGAGGGTACAGTAGTTGAGTAAGATGCAATCCTCCTAATTCAACAGTTGAACATTTATTTCTTGAGAAGATCTTCTTATATCTCATACAGAATATTTAAGAAAAGGTGCCATGATTAGCACACTTTAGGGTTATGCTTGCAAGAACTGACACCTGGAGCCAGACAGCCTGGGCTCAGACGTCATCGGCTATTTATTAGGTGAGTGACCCAAGGCAAAATGTCTCATCTCATCTGTAAGTTGGAGAGGACGGAAGTCCCTCCCTCACAAGGTTGTTGGGAGTCTTATTGGAGATAATATATGTAAAGCACATAGACCAGCACCTAGTGCACACTAAGTGCTATGTAAGTGTTCTCCATTAATAATGTCACTTTGTTCACTTGGGTATCGCAGGGCATGTCAAGGAAATAGTCACCATATGCATTGTAAGTTGGTTGGAGAGAAAGTTGGTGGAGAGCAATTTGTTAATGCCTTTACACAGCAATTCTATTTCTAGGTATTTACCCTTTAGCTATACTTACCCATTTATAAGATGACATATAAACAAAGATGTGCTTGCTATATAATTTATAATAGTAAAATCTTTTGAAAAATGTACATCCATAGAATATATCCTCTGCAGCTTTTAAAAAGAATGCATTAGCTTCTGATGTGTTGATAGAAAAATTTCCAGTATATATTGTTAGATAAAAAAATCAAGTTCAGGACAGTGTACATACTTTGATATTGTAGGGGAGGAAGACATTTCTTCTAGCCACTGTGGGTTCTTCTGGCCGGAGAATGAATTAAATTCACATGAGACAGAATAACAGGAGAAAGTTAAACAAAGCTTTATAAGATGTATACATGGGAGAGGCCCAGGCAAGCTGAGCAACTCATCAAAATGGCTGAAGCCACCACCTTAAATATCGTCTTCAGCTAAAGACAAAAGAGGATGTTGGGGGTGGATGGGGAGTCGATCATGGGAGATTACCACACAAGTACAGTAAACAAGATGCAGATTTAAGTCCTTGCCTTTGGCATTGATTAAGAGTTTCTAGAGATAAGGTCATGCCCCTTTCTTCCTGGTACAGAGAGGGCGACACCTTTATAGATGGAGATTTCCCTTACAACGTAAATGTCTCTTCACAAAGGGTAAGTAAATTCTACTTTTCAGAGTTGCTTTCCTGTCTACAGTTTATTAAAAGTAACCAGCCCCAAATAATCTTCATGCCAAAGAGACATATGTTGGGGTGGCCAATTCCAGTCCCCCACAATATATACATACACCTTCCTTTACGTGTGTGTGTGTGCAAATGAAGGTAGTATTTTGGAAAGTTACACAGGAAGCCTCCGTTTGCCTCTGAGAAGGGAAAATGAGTGACTAGACTAGTGAGAGACAGAGCTAAGAGCAGCCTTACCTTTTAAGTTTATGTTCTAGGACAGCTTTTATATTTTGTGCATATTTTCAAAAAACATTTTTTTAAGTAAGTCTTGATTTTATAACATCATTTTCTTATGAAGGGCAATCCCTTCAGCAAATATTTCTTGATGGCTTCACTGTGTGCCCAAGTCTGTGGAGGGTGTTACGAAAGTCTGAGGAAGACGAATATTTGTCCTTCGCCTCAAGGTGCTTGTTGGGGAGGCAAGATGCATCCACAGGAATTGTTAGAGAAAACACCAGTGTGAAATGGAACAGTCAAGGGTTCTAATGAGGCTAAGAGGCTGACAACTGTTTCAACTTGGGACTTTTGGTTTGGAATCTATATCTGGATATACATTTAGTTTATTCAGAATTGCTCAGGAAAAGATCAGTGTCTCTATTTGTTTAGTTAAAAAATAATAACAATCACTCTTAAAATTCACCTTCACAGCAATACAAAAGCCATAGATCCACTTATCCCTCTCCCGGCTGCTTTCTAGTAGCACTGCAACTAAAATGCTCTATTTATTCCAACCTAAATTTAGCATGAGGTGACTGGGCAGCTCAGGACACTGCAGTAAAACGTCAGTGAGTGGCACCATGATCCACGGCTGCTAATGAGGATGTAGAATTCAGTGTTTCCAACAAGTCTGAGGGCCATGACACACATGGAAAAGAAAATAAGAGAGAAATAATTGAGATTCTGAGAGGGGACATGGAGAATTTCCTACAAATAGAAACTGCCCTTTCTTTCGTTTTCTTGTCCTTAATCCCCTTCTAAGTGACCGTCACTGCCGTGTGGTGGAAGAGGGGGCACGGTTTCTGTGCTGCAGGCTATAGCTCATGTGTGAGCAGAGCACAGTTTCTAATCCCTTACCAAATATAAAATTAACTTTAAAAATGGCTTTCTGTTTCAGTTGTTTGCTCGTAAGTTACAAAGCCCTGATAGATATTTGAGGAAAATGAAAGCAATGGGCTCAAAGTTGTTCAACTGAGAAAAATAGCAGCTTTGTGAAACAGACATTTCTGAGAAACCTCTACCCTCAGCCCTCCACGCTCAGCCCCGCCTTCCCTCTGAAGTCATACCTTAAGAAGAATGTGCTGTGTTGAGCAATGCTGTACCACACACACGGGCTGCCGACCAGGGAAAGGCTATTTCCATGCTTGATGGATTCCAAAGAAATACATTTTGCTTGAGGCTAATCCTGGAGTCCGCTCTCGCCCAGAGAGGGCCCTTGTGGTCTTGAAAGCCAGAGCCCCATCAGAGTAATTCAGAGACTGAGGGTTTGGGTTCACTCTAGGGCAGACCCAAAGACTAGCTTTGGCCCAACACCCTAATGCCATTTCAAGTTAAAGTCAAAAACCAACCTGACTTCTCAGGAGTCTTTATAAGAATTTGCATCAATACTTGTGCTGCTCCAAGGCCAGTAATAAAGGTGTGCTGAGTGTAGGACCCTGAGGCAGTTAGAGTGAGGTCTGGTAGCAGCTTGAGAGCCACCGCACCCAAACTGGGAATGTCAGGAATCTGGTCTGCCAAATGTCCCAACAGCTTCAGGATACACTGAGCTTTCAGAGTTCTTGTGAGCGCATCTGACCTCAGACACCTTCGTGTCTGTCTGATCTACCTAATAATCTTTTACCCAAGCCTTAGGTTCTTACTCAAAATTTCTGCTAGGACAAAGATCAGGTCTGGCCTAGTCCACTCCAAGAGGCCACTATCCTAGTTTCTTAATAAAGTTCCTAGCAGTCTCTTTCTCCTGGGCTGGACCCAGCTTTCTGTATTCCTTACACAGGAGAGGTTTGATATGTTTTTGCTCTGCTCAGATACCCTTCAAACAATGGACATTTCAACACTAACCTGGATATATTTAAAATTTTTATTCCTCTTTAGGTTGACTATTTAGGCAATGGTTCTCTCCTGGGATTAATTTGTGCCTCCTGCTCTCACTTCAAGCTCATCACCATTAGATCCATCCTCCTAACTCAGAGCTCCCAGAACACCTGACAGCCAGGGGAGCTCTATTTAGAAAACTTTATTGGAAATGTACGTTGGCTGAGATCTCCCGTGGGGCTTAGCCCCCAAACACTCATCCATGCCATCTCAGACACACTGGAACCAGACAGCTTCTAAAGGAAAAGAGAAAACCGGAATATAATCCCAGGTCTACCTTGACAAATACCACCCTAAGGGAAGCACTCCCTTCTCATTCCATGTCTATAATTCTAAGAGTGAATAGAAATACTATGCTTCTCTGTACTTGTAGGAAGGGTATTACTCAATTTTTTTTTTTTAAATGACAAAAGGAATTTTTGTTCTCCTTGAGTTCTTTACTTCAGGTTCTAGAAGTTGACAGAGCATGACAAGTACTCCTCTTCCCCTAGTCCCACTCCACTGCTTCCAAAAGGTCATCAGAGAAGGAGCAAAGCTGAAAGATGCAAAAGAAGCATTGTATTTTTAAAAGAACTGTCAGATTGTGTGACTGATAGCACAGCGAACTCAGTATATTGCAATAGTAGATAAATAGGGCCCATGAGCCTTAAGTTAATATAGCTCCCAAAGGTGGCTTGGTTTCAAGGGCATAGTTTATGCCCTGCAGAGTCTCACTCAATTAAATAATAAAAATAAAGTAGCAGAAAGCAGGCTCTCGATCAATGAGTTCCTGCTAGAGCTCAAGGTCTGCCTTGTGCCAAGGGATGCAGACGACAGGTTCCCTATCTTCAGGGGGCCCACAATCTAGTTGTGGAGGGTCACACACCAAAGAGCAATATTGCAGAGGACTAAACAATGTGTAATTAAGAGCTACACTTTTTCTGAGGCAAGAAAAGACTGGGATCCCCAGAGACAACTTCTTGAGAGAGGTCATATGCTGGACCGTGAAAGGCAGGAATGAGGACAGACGAAGAGACTGCAACAGAATGACCCTCCCAGAGGTGGAATAAACATGGTCTAGTCATGGCCTGTGAAGAGGTTAGACTGATCAGAGCGAACCATCTGGGCTTGTTAATAACTTCAAAAGTACCCCTTTCAGATTATGCAAAACAGAAGGAAGAATACGTTGATCTAATGAATATATATGAATGCGAGGAGATGTGGATCTTTTTGCTCTGCCCTTCTGTATTGTATCCACAGCAGTTGCTTCCAAAATTGTCCTGTGGTTAGAAGCATCAGGCTGGGGATGGGGCTTTGAAAGAAAGAAACGTTTTCTAATTATACCCATTATTTTATGATCTTCTTGTCTATACTTAACATAAAGCTTTTCTGGTGTTGACTATGGGCTCTTGAATCCTTTCCATTCCTCCCAACTATTGAATCTGCAGCCTGAGATTCCAACCCAATACCTTTTCCTGTATAAGACTGGTAAAGAGTCCAGCTGACTAAAAATACAATATCAAGCTCATAGAGGATTCAAGAAGGAAATAAAAGAGGAAAAGGAAAACAGTCTTGTGCAATAAGCTTCACGTTATATTTAAAATAGAAGATAGATAGAGTTAGTTTATAGAGCTCTGTCTGCCACTAACAGGGCATCTGACCTTAGTAAGAGGGAAATAATGATATAACTTAGTTCCAATAAATGAGCTATGAAAACACTTTGTGAATATATTTTGAACATAAATATTATCTTAGCATTTACTCTTTTCTTTTCATAAGTATAAGATTATATTTTCCTGCAAAATGAATAATGTCCAAATTTACACTTTCCTCTTCATTAATACGGATTTTTTCTCCCTTGCAGAAAAGCCTTATGCCTATAAAAATGTTAGGCAAAATTTGAAATTAATGATTAAAGAATGTATATGACTTTGGAACAGTCCTTGGGGAGCTGAGGCCGTCTGGCTGTATAATCCACAGCCCACATGAGATGTCTTCCTCAATCTGCACCCGCTCACTTGATAAGATCACCTGAGAAACTAGCAGCCTCCTGCTCCAAATGCAAGGTCCCCATACCTAACGCTACATATCGGTAAAGTAAGTGTGAAATATTTCCCTCGTCTTTGGACGAGCTGTTCTTCATCAGACTCTAACGTGAGCTGCTTCTCAGTCAGCATCTATGAATGAGTCCACCAGCGGCTGTGTCCTGAGCTCACCGAGATGGATGACCTGCCAGGATGACACTCCCAAAAGTGCCACCAGAGAGACAGATGTGCGTTCTCCCTGCCCCTCCTGAAATAGACAGAGCAGATCTGCATCCAGATCAGGTACCCAGAATTCAAAAGGAAAATCCTAAACAGCAAAACACTTTTATTAGAAGTCTAAACAGCTTATGAAAGCAAGCAAAGAGTGCCCCCGTCACACAGACCCATGAACCACGTTAAGGGGAAAAGTCAGTGGGAACCTCCCATCCTTTCACAGAGGCACTGCAGATCCTGGGTTCTGTAGGTGGGAGAACAAGAGGAAGGAGTTGACAGCTGTCTGGGCTTCAGCACTCTCTGCTCACCTTTCGTACCCGGGGTGAGTCTCGGAGTCCATGTCTGTAAAACAGGACAATAATTCCACATTTCTAGATTGTTTAACAATTACAGATAATCTATTGAAAGAAAATAGCACTTGGAGAGTGCTCAAAAAATTATAGCTATTACTGTTATCTTAACTGCCCGTAATGGTCATATTATTTCCATTTTTATCATTGACCCAAAATAGAGAAATTAGAAGCTAAGAGACACGATTTGCTAAATTTCAAAACCCGCCATCCTACGGGCTTTGGAACCAGGAATATCCTGTCTCGCCACAGCAACATCTTTTTTTGCAGTTAGTACTAAACTCTTTCCTGGCACAGGGCATATTTTTCTTTTTATGGAAGTGAATGCAATATTACAAAGATGCTTTTAATCAGAAACAGGCCACCTAAGCAAGAAACATCTCCTCAATAGGAAATAAAATGCTACGGTTCCAGCATTTTGCCACGAGGCGGGCAACATGCCGGAAAACGCTTTTGCCCACTTTTCACTCCTTGTCTAATCAATTTTTATTCTTTTCATAGTCACACGTAATGGGGTTGGAAATGGCTAAATAAAGTGAAAGATGTTTTGAATTGCATTACTAAGTGATAGCTGCATTATTTCATAAATGAATAGTGCTACCCATATTCATATAATTTATGAATCGAAGTTTCATTGGGGGGAAAACATCAGTGTCAGATTTTACATTTAAACGCCTGCATTAGCTGTCAGCTGTGCAAAGTCCCATAAAGACAAACTCTGCAGTAGGCACCCACATGAGGGTATTCACGGTCCGTGTTTGCAAGGAGACGTGATTCTGTAATCATGAAGAAATTTTCTGTAGTCACCTCCTTTACAGCTTATCTAAAAGTTCCTAACCTCTTTTCTGAAAGCAGCCACATCTACATGATCCATAGTGAGCAGGAAAGTCTTTTGCGCCTTTAGAATTTCCTGTGCTTTTAATTTTACCTCTACGTGAAATTATTCTTCTTTTTCTTATTATTTTCTTTTAGAGCAATTAAAAAAATAAAATTTAATAAACTATATAAGACTCAGTGGCATATAATAATTCTGATATTTATATCAGAAATTCTAAATCTACATTTCTGTGCTACTGGAACTTTCCAAATTAGTCGACATTTACTGAGTATTATTACTCTCCTATGTGATTATAGTAGTGGTAGTGGTGGTGGCAGTGTGTGTGTGTGTGTGCACACATACAGCCTGTAAGGGTGGGGGAAGAAAAGAAAGAGGAAGAGAAGAGAAGAGGATGGGAGAAGCCTTGTGCCATCAAATGTTAGAAGTGTTAGTTTAAACTTGTCAAATAAAGCACAATTTAATGAAACAATTAGAGAGCTACAAAGTGGGCTCTATCTTTAAGCACATATTTTACATCTTATTCATTTATTCAGTCAGAGTTTATTCAGCTCCAGCTGTGTGCTGAGCATGTTGTTGAGTGTGAACACATTGAGTCTGCATGACACACGGTCCTTGTCCTCCAGGTACAAGTCAGGAGGTGAAGAAACTCCAGGGCTATAGATAAACAAGTCAACAAATGCACTCTAGGGTTGTAAATGGGATACATGTCTTAATAGAACTGTATCCAAGGTTTCAGTGGCAGACAAATGGCAGTCTTAGCTACCTGCTAGAGGGCAGGATGTGTCAGGAAGATGTAGCACTGGTACTGATTCTTGGAAGATGACTAAGTGACATCCAGGGAGGATGAGAAGAACAAGGGCATTTTGAGGAGAGGAAGCAACATAGGCTGAAGAAATTCTGCGAGGCGTCAGACCATGTGAAACTTCAGAAAATGGCAAATGGTTTACCTGGAATATAAAAATATGACAAGAGGTGACTATGAAAACAGACAGAGAAAGGACCTGTTGAAGTGAACGGCAACAACAAAAGAAAATATTCTAGATGCAGAAAAAGCGTAAGAAAAATAATTGGTTGAGTGACGTGGTTAGAGTATCAACATATGAAGAGCCTAAATGGTAAGGGGGAGCCAGGGTAACACAGAAGTCACAGATGCGAATGCAGACGGGGTCAATGGGTCAAAGCAGCTGGATGTGGAAGACCCAGAAATGGTGAGAATGGTGGCAAGTGAGGCTGTCTGCCCCACATTTAAAGGAGTCGCACGCCCCAGTCCAGGCCAATTGCTGCTATCCTTGAATACAGCCCCAGGATTGCCTGATCTCTTAATTCATAAAGAAAAGCAAGGAATCCATATCTTTATATGCACTCTACCAATTTTTAAGTGTTGGCAACTGATTTAATTTTTTTTTTTTTAATTCAGACCTAGAAGAACATAACACTGAGCCAGGTCTGGCCCACTGTTTTCTATTTGGTCCTCTGATCTCATCCAGCACTGTGCACACAGGAGAATTCGGGTAGACATTTTGTTGACAGAGTAAAGCTAAGATTCTTAATCATATGAAACATAATTTGAGGCAGAAGGTAAAGAAAATTTAATTCATGAAACTCTGTACTTGATCCAAATATTGGTAAAGTGAAATGTATTTTGGGCGTAACAGGATGCCAGCAACTGAGTCTTGACATATTTAGGAGAGAAATCATGAGATTAATCAAATTAAGTTTATTTTTCCCAGAGACTACTTGATTACATTAGATCATTTGTAGAATTGTAAACTATATGGCTGTTCATAATGGCCATTAAATGCACTATTTGACACCAAAGAAACGAACTGCTATTTCATTAATTTTCATTGTCCGTCAAGTGGTTATTTTTCTCGCAGATGTTTGCCTCGCTGGAAAAGGCAGGGACATTCCAACGTCCACATGCAGTCATCCCTGACTGCCCATCTATAGACAAAAGCGGTTGGCGGCATCTTCTCTATAAAAGCTTCAAGTTCTCAGAAGCCTGATCCTGACGACATTGGCCTTGGTTGAGCTTTCCCAGCAAATAATGACGCAATGGATCATTTTGCTTTTTAAATGAAATTCAAGTGTTTAAAACTCATAGTAGTACACATGCCCTAGTGGACAATTGTCACTGTTCTCCAAAGGTAATAGCAAATTTGATCAAAAGCATTGTGAACATTGTATATATGCCAAAGATCTGTCGAAGACGGTAGATAAGTATTCAAAACGGCGCAGTAGGTGCCCCAGAGTAGTACAAATATGGGTGAGATTTTATTGTTTTTGATTTGAATCTTTTTTTTGTACTTCCAGGATATATAATTCAGGAATATGTACAGTATATACAATGAGTATGCTTTACTTGTATTCTGAAGAATAAGATAGATAAAAGAGCAGAACTGGTGTGTAAACTAAATATTGGTTGAATGTATGAAAATGGAAAAAAAGATGTTATGTGATAGCCACTCTCAAGAATAAAAGTAAGAAAAGAGAAATGCAAAAGATCTGCTCTCTTCTATGCTGGAAGAGAAGAATCCAGATAAAATGTGTGAAAATCTATTTAAATTGCTTTAATTTGTTATCCTTGATGTTTCCTCTCGGTTCCCCTATACAGTGAGTAGCTGTAAAAACTTTAAAATGAAAAGAAGCTGTCTTCTTGTCTTTTCGGGGAAGAAAAAGGAAAGGAAGATTAGGCAGAGTCCCAAGGGGTAACTTCAGCTTTTGTTAGTCAAACTCACAACCAAACAAAACCTGAAGAAAAGAAAGAAACGTGAAGGGCAAATATTTGGTAACATTATGATATATTAGTCTTAAACCTGAGCCATGGCAACTATGAGTATATGTACTGAAATCAACATTTCAGGGCTCTGGAAAATGTATTCATGTCCAAGTTATGAAATTGCCTCGATGTTCAAGAACAGTAGCAGCAACAACTACAAAAAATGTGAAAGAATAAGTAACCAAAATGATGCCACCATCAGCGAATCTGAAAAATTAGGAAGGCTAGAAGTAGACAAAACGTTGGTCCCTTTGGGTAATATGGATATTTTGTTATTAATACTTAGTGTTCCTTTGAGAAGGTGAATAGCTCATTAAGGCTACAGAGAGGCTTGCTAAAAACGCAAAGGATTGAGAATAAAACTTGATTTCTTTAGAAAGTGAAAAGGATGCTTCTGAAGCTCCCACCAGCTAAATAGGTCCTTAGTGTACCTAATGCAGAGATAAATAATGCTAAGCGTGTTACCACTTCGGAGTTTCTATTGGAATTAATATTACCCTCCAGGGAGAAAACAAGTTATCAGGCAAAAGCCCCTGGTACCTAAAACTGAACATTAAATTGAGTCAGATCTTCTCAACTGCCTAAACTACTCTTTGAGAAGTATAACATTTGGGACATCAGGGTTGCATCAAAGGCAGTTTTGGTGCTCCAGGGCATGGCACTCCAGCCACCTGGAAGAATTAAGGGAACAATTGAAACAATGGGCGAATCTGGCTCATTAAGAAGAATTCTTGCTAGAACAACAAACACCACGTGCGCATCAGTCAGCAAGTCCCTTACTCTCCCTCGGCCATGCATGTGTAATAAACCACACCTTTCATTTCTCTTCTCCCTCGTATTTGTAACATCTCCTTATATAACATCATTTGCCCATGTAATTAATATGTTCTTCACCTTGTCTTCCAACTCACTAATAATTTAAGAATTTTAAATTAACAGGATTAGACATAGCATCAAACTCAGTTACGCAACAGATGGTAGGTTCTCCCAAGTGTCATTTACTAAGATTATTTTATTTATTCTGATCTAGGATACAGGCACAGTCGTGTTCCTACATGAATCTCAAAGTTCAGATCATCCATTTTTTTCTCATTTTAACTGATGACGGAGTTAAGGCCAAGTGAGATTGAGTGATCTTTAAAAGATCACTTACTGCTCCGAATATTGACTGCCGAATTCAGACCAGCCATCAGCCCTCTCCTCTGCAGATACTCCATTTGCAACCTGAGGGCAGTTATGCTATATGCAAGCAAAATTGGGAGGAAAAAGTATTTTGTGAAGTAAATTTTTCAAAAGCCCTCCTACTAATGAGTCAAAAATAATGACATCCATGAGCTTGGAACTACAGGACTTGTATTTACATAAGAATTTGAACACTCAGATGCTTTTAGGGCCTGGCAAGTTACACAAATAAGTGGAGCGGCTGGTAAGACAATGGGGGAGGTGGTGGACTGTATCCAACTGTCAAGACTGTGCCCTTTTCAAAATTCCTTCGATTCCAAACGTTAAAAACAGCTCTATGAGCTCCAAAGCAATTTCAATCAGAGGCCACCAATTTGTGATATTTTACATTCCGCAAGATGGACTGAATTATCATTTATCACTGAATAAATGAGATACTTTTATTCCATTTTGATGAAAGAGAGAGAAAACAATAACAGGAGTTAGATACTCACCACATATCATACACAAAAATGATCCAGATGTTTTAAAGATAAAAGCACTTGTCAATTGAGTGCCAGAAGTTTATGCTTTAACTCACTCCCTCTGATTTAGACACATAAGAATAAAATATAAGGAAAAACCAAAATGGCATAAAAGGACCAAAAGGAAAATAAAACTTCTCTTGAATCAGAAACAGAAAAGAAACTCAAGACACTGAGTGAGTTTCAAAGCCATTGGTCACCTGAGCTCTGTGTCCAAGTGCAGGCAGTAGTGGCTAAGAGGTCAGCTCCTCTGAGCAGGGAGTGGGGAGCTGGCCCAGGTGAGTCAGGGACCGCTGCGTAAAGCTGCAGACAGGAAAGGAGTTCCCCTCTCATGAAACCGACCTAAAAATAGCAACAAAAAATTACTCCGACCTAAAAATAACAACAAAAAATTACTCCCTACCATTTCCTAGGGTTACTGTTTCCAACGAGCAGCAGACTCAGGAAGGCAATGAACACAGATACAGCCAGGACTGAGCATTAAATCAAGAGACCTGTGGGATTAGTCTCCAGATTTTCTGTGTCTTCCAGTATCACCGCAGGGAAGAAGCTTTAAGCCATAATTATAAGACCTTCTTCTGCACTGTGACGCTAAGTAGAAACAAGCTTAAAACTACAAGCCAGAAGAGGTTGTGGAGAAGAGGGAACTCTCATACACTGCTAGGGGGAACGCAAGCAGGTGCAGCCACTATGGAAAACAGTGTGGAGATTTCTCAAAAACTAACAACAGAAATACTGTATGACCCAGCTATCCCACTACTGTGTATCTATCCAAAGAACATGAAATCAACAATTCAGAGTGACTTATGCAGCCCTATGTTCACTGCAGCATTATTCACAACAGCCAAGACATGGAAGCAACCCAAGTGCCCATTGACTGATGATTGGATAAAGAAGATGTGGAATACATACACAGTGGAATACTACTCAGCCATAAAAAAGACAAAACTGTCCCCTTCAGAACAGCATGGATGGACATGGAGGGTATTATGTTAAGCAAAATAAGCCAGACAGAGAAAGACAAACACCAGATGATTTCAGTCATATGTGGAAGATAAATAAACACATAGACAAAGAGAACAGTTCAGTGGTTACCAGGGGAAGGGGGCTGGGAGAAAAGCACAGGGAGTGAAGAGGAGCACCAATATGGTGACAGACAAGTAATAATGTACACCTGAAATTTCACAATGTTGTAAACTATTATGAACTCAATAAAAAAAACAAAAAACCACAAGCCAGAGCTAGAAACTATAGAACAGAGGATGTCTCAAAATATCTCAAATAACTAATATCATACAGACTTTATTTTCTACCCACAATGCAAGCAAATTAGATAGAAAAGAGTAAACATGTACAAAAACCCACACATACACAAACACACTAAACCATTAAATACTAAAACACACTAAAATTCACTACTAAGTTGCTCAAACGGTAACGAGGAATCTACGATGAAAATTATGAAAGGCTTAGAAGGGAATGACACTGAAACTACCACAGAGCAAAATTTACAGGATTGAGTTGGTGGTGTTCTAAGAATCAAAATATACAAATCTAAATTCATTTATTTGAAAAGGAATGTACTTGAAAACTAAGTGGGTTTTTTTAAAAAGCTAAATAAATTGGGCATTTAACCCAAGAAATTAGGAAAAGTAAAAGAAAACAAAGAAACAAAAGGAATGGCCAATGAAATCAAAACCTGACTTGCTGGAAAAAAAAAAGTAAAGGAGAAATAGAACTAATCAACATAATAAATAAAACACAAACATTATTATGAATGGAAAAAGGCACACCTACAGCTATAAAGCACATTTTAAAACCAAATCATATTTAGGAACCAATCTGCCATAAATATAGATGCCAAAAACTTTTAAATAATATATTATTTAAATGAGTAAAGTTGCATATAAAGTAATACATCATCACGGGGCCAGCCCGGTGGCGCAGTGGTTAGGTGCACACGTTCTGCTTTGGTGGCCCTGGGTTCGCCAGTTTGGATCCCGGGTGCGGACATGGCACCGCTTGGCATGCCATGCAGTGGTAGGTGTCCCACATATAAAGTAGAGGGAGATGGGCATGGATCTTAGCTCAGGGCCAATCTTCCTCAGCAAAAAGAGGATGATTGGCAGCAGTTAGCTCAGGGCTAATCTTCCTCAAAAAAAAATAAATAGAAAAATAAAGTAATACATTATGACCTAATTCTGTCTATCCTAGGAATACAAGAAGAGTCTAATACTGGAAAACAGGTATGACACTAACGAACAGACGACAGGGAAAACTACATGATCATAACAATAGATGCAGAAAAAAAGTATTTCATAAAATCCAACACTTAGGGTTCAAAAAAAACAAATTTAGAAGACAAATGTGGATAATTCCTCTATTGGAGTGTAAGTCTTAGCTAAAGGCAATACATTGGAAATGAAGAAACAAAATTATATGTATTGGCTACCTATGTGATCATCATGGAATTTTCACTGATAGGAGATTTCACAGGGTGCAGGATATACGGTCAACATCAAAACTATTAAGGTTCCTACACACCAATAATAATCAAGTGGAAAACATAATAGAAAAAAATTCCTGTCCATTATAGAAAACAATGGCAACAACAAAAATCACCACGAAGCCAGGAACAGACCTAAAAAAATGATGGAAAGATTTTTGGAGAAATACGACTTTGTTGAAGAACATAAAAAAAAGACTTGAATAAATGGATATCTATTCATGGATACAAAGGCTTGAATGTTGCAAAGATGTCAATTTTCCCTGTGATTTTCAAATGTATACACACAAGTATTATTTGAATTTTATGAGGACCATAATGAAGCCACTTTTTTTAAGTAAACTTAGCCAGCAAGTCTGTATTAGCCAGATTTCATCAGAATGTCGTATTTTTCCTGAGTCCCTATCTGACTTATTTCCTTCACCTGGTTTCCAGTTACGACTACCCATTCACATTTCTAATCCCTGCCACTTGGCCCTGGGGATTTTCAGTACTGATCCCTAGTAACTAGTCCTGAACTCTGGCCTGACCTCCACGCCTAGATCATTCCTCTGTAGAAAAACACCCCACAACGTGCTGCTGGTTTGTAGTCGCTTAATCCTTTCCCACAAAACAGTGCATGACCACACCCACTGAATGACTCCCAACTTAGCTTACTTTCTCTGTTTTGCATCCAAAAACTTTTGGAAACTTTTTTTTTTTTTTTTTAACATATTAGTGCCTCAGTTCTGCTAACGTATGTCTCACAATGGGTGTGCCACTATTCATGATTTTGTACCCCTGGAAATGGGATTTTCAGGCCAAAATGATGACTCACTGAGGTACCATTTCTAGAAATCTAGTCATTTCTACCTAGGAGATTGGCCACTCTCAGGAAGTAATGAATATGTTACCAAAAGGGAAGCTAAAGCTTTGAATGAATTGAAGTCTTGTGAGATTTTGATGAGTCAAAGCCATTTTTTCCAAAAGAAAAATAACCTTGAGTAATTTTCAACATGTGAAATTCTGATTCTTTCATAATGAAAACGCAACAGAACAAACTGTTTTGAAAACTTTTTATTGGAAGAAACCTGGATAATGATTGCAATTTATTAAGTTATTTAAAAAAAATGCATTGTACATATGGAGCTATAAGTATATCTGCCAAACACTTTAATTTAAAAAATCAAACAGGTCAAATAACTTGTTTACTTAAAGATTCACTTTGACTTAGTTTTTGGTAGTACTTGATTATGTGGGGAAAAAAGAATCATATATTGAAAAGCACCTTCTTCAAAAGAACTATTTAAAAAGAATCTTGAATATGATATTTAATGTTTATAAGTCCAAGGAAAGTAAGATTCAGTTCCGTGATTGAGATATCTGGAGAGTTAAAAGTTTCGCTTTTACATAAAAAGAACAGGGGTTAGAAAGAAAGCACATTTCATGAGTTTTTATGTGAACACATAGAGAAGACATCTGGCTTCTGCCTAAGCTGTGTTATGAGCCACCCAAGTGGTCTCTATCATCTTTGTCCATTCTTCTCCAGACTCAGTTAGCTACACGCTTCACAGTGCTCCAATTCTGTGGGGACAATCTCCCTTCTTTCACTCCCAACTTACCAGAACTTTCCTGTTTTGCATCCCATTACCTCGGAAACTTTCCAATGTTTTAGACAGCTAATAAAAACAAACCAAGGAGACTTTGTTTTTCAGTGTACAATGCTTCCATTTCTGTCTCTATGTCAACTCCATGCGCAATCAAACACATCAAGATCATCTTTACGGCATCCTTCCTACCTTTTAAAGATAATTGTTTTGTCTCTCATATATTTCTGAATTCTTTATTTTCAGTTAGTTTAGCATGAGCTTGTTCATATCACCATCAACAGCCATGATCCACTATGGAGGCCTAACCCTCTGTCACCTGTGATCACCTGATTTTTGGGTATGGTAAAGATGACCCTGAACACAATGGTCTAAACACACCAGATCCATAGAACAGTGTGATTTACTTACTATTATCTGTTAAGTATGGTGGGGACTATAGCAATTGCTATGGTTAATTTTATGTGTCAACTTGCCCAGGCCTGGGGTGGTCTCTATTGTCTTGGCCCATTTTTCTTCAGATGCAGCTGGATATACACTCCACAGTGCCCCAATTTTCTGGAGACAATCTCTCTTCTTTCACTCCTAACTTACCAGAACTTGTCTATTTTGGGTCTCATAGCAGATACTTGGTTAAACGTCATTTCTTGGTGTGTCTGTGAGGGTATTTCTGGACTATATGAGATTTTTTTTTTTCAAACAGGGTTTTAATTTCTAAGCATAAAACTTTATTACATTTCCAGTTATGTTCTTTTGTGTGACATATTTAGGACCAAGTACTTAACAGAGGAGTCCTAATTATACCCATGGGCTGATTTGTTTTCCACGCTCACCTGACAGATTGACCCTTGTCCCCCTTCCCCATTCCAGTTTGAGGCTCTTGATGTTACGAAGAAAGCCATAGCCCGCTGGAGAGATGGGGCTCAAATCTAACATCCCTCACAGAGAGTTAAGAACAAATGGAGAGAGGAAGTCTCCTTCCTCTCAGGACCCTCCCCTGGTTAGCAGAAAGCAAGAATGTAGAAATTGGCATAGGCACCACAGTAGGCCTCCATAAAACTACCCAATCTCCTGACCTTTGCCCCTCACTTTCTGCTCTAAGCAACCTGAATACAGATTGCCCTCCCCAATGTGCTGGGCCTCACCCAGTCCATTGAAGACTTGAATAGAATAGAAGGCTGAATAAGAAAGAATTCTTTTCTCTGTCTGACTGTCTTTGAGCTGCGACATGGGTCTTCTCCTGCCGTCAGATTCGGACTCAGACTGGAACTCACACTAACAAGCTCTCCTGGTTCTTAGGCCCTTGCACTTGCACTAGAACTTACATCATCAGCTCTCCTGAGACTCCAGCTTGCTGACAGCAGATCATGGTCTTCTCAGCCTCCATAATCACATGAGCCCATTCCTTATAGTAAATTATATAATATACAATATATATATAATATATGTAAATATTTTATAATTATATAAATATATAAATGTTTTATATATATTATATATAAATATTTTATATATATAAAATATGTATATAATATATAATCATATAATATTTAGCAAATAATTATCAAGTTCCAACCATGAGCCTGACGGTGTTTTAAGCAATGGGAGATAGAATTGGTAGTCAAATATCTTTAGTTGGAGCAGAAGCCTGCCTTATGTCCACATCATTGAACTGATGATAATTCTGTCAGCCAGCTTTCTTTGTAATTTCCAGTGAAGAAGGACTAGCCACTCATTCATTTGGTCAACGAGTGTATGTTAAGTATATGATAAGTATCTTCCAGGTCCTGGAGATACACAAGTGGAGGACAGGGAGGATAAACATCCCTATTTCACGGGGTTTAAAATGTGATGGGGGAGACAGATGAGAAACAAGACACACAAAAGACAGAGCTGTTGAGAAACAATTCTTCCTGTGTCTCACATTTCCTGTATCTTGTGATCAGGGGAGCTGACTGCCTTTGTTCTGGGCTATTTTCTCAAGGATGTTTATATGGTGAAGAGACTTAGAAGATACAGTCGCTTGTTCCAGAGCAAGTCAGGTTTCTGATAGCCTTGTATCTAGTGACAGTGCCGGTGAGAGGCTATCACTATATCATTGTGTATCATTATATCCCTTTATTGCTATAGTGAGAGTGATAGACTTCAGGGCTAGTGAGATGGAAAGTCACAAGGAGATTTTCAGCAAAGGAGTGACATGATTTGATTTGCAGTTTAATAGAATCATTCTGGCTTCTGGGTTGAAATATCTCAAATGAGACCAGGGCAGAAGGAGGGAGTCATGAGATTGAAAGACGATACAGAGAAGGAGGGCGTGTCTTGAAATGGAGTGTTTCCCTGAGCAGGAAGGAGAGGTGAAAGAGCCGTGTTCTTTGGATAAAGGCGTTTCTCCTTTTCATATTTAAAACCCTAACTAGTGTGCTAATTTTCTCAGGAGCATTCTTCTTTAGCTCACGGAACTATAATTGCTTAACCCTAATTAGTGCTAAGAATCCATTAGGCAACAAAAAATTTACTCTCTAGTCACAGAGTAGCACATATCCTACAAGTGAAATTAAGAAAAAATTAATTTTGATTATGCCAAGTTAGAGTCAATTAATTGATAACTTGCCACAGACATTGAGATTTTTAATGTTTTCTGATACATCATGAAACGAATAAACTTTAGACCGAGGTTTTTTTCCAGTAAGATATGTCAGTACGTAAGCCCTCCTATTCAGATGAAGACTTTTGCTATCATTTCAGAAAGCAAAAGTCATGGCTGGGAAGAAGATGGCCACGGTATACAAATCACTGTTTTCCAGGCATCTTTTCTTTTCAGGCCAGTCTTCTCAATCTTTCTGAGATAAAATATTACAAAGATGGCAAAGAATTTTAGCTGATTCATTGACATGACTAACATTTTATATCCTCCTATAGTATGATAAACATCATATAAAGACTAAAGGAAGAAGGAGAATTGTCTTGACAAGGAAGCAACCAAACCCCAGGTAAAATCAGGAAAAAAAGAGAAATTTATTTTTATAGACTTCCTCACCATCTATCTCTTTTTAGTGCTCTAAGGAGGTGTATTTTCTGATCGGGTAGCATCACTCTGGCCCACCCATCCATGGAGCATTTGTAGTTGAAATCCCCCCAATGAAAAAATTCTATTCCCAACAACTAGACAATGTCATGAATTCTTGATAAACTACTCTTTGAAAAAGCCCCTGGATAATATATGAATATTTTAACTATTCATCCATCATCCATCCATATATCATTGCAACAAATATTTATTTGGCATTCTGTGCTGGAAGATACAATGATTTATGTGGAAAATATAGAGATGTCCACGATATGGTCTCTGAAGAGAGAATCTACATGCCAAGAAAGAGCTGATTCTTTGGTTAATTTACTATTTATACGTGCTGTGATAAAGTTTCATACAAAGAACCATGGGAAATAGAAGAAACAATAAACCCTGCTACGATGGTGGACAAGGAGCTATTGAACTGTGAATTTAAGGGTGAGTGGGATTTATTCAGGAAAGGAGGTAAAGGCAAGAGCAAGATCTTCAGGAGACTTTTTCCTCTATCGAACCCTTGACTCTGAATGTGGGATGGAGGTGTGGAAACTTCAATATACTCCCCAAGAGAGCAGCTTGACACGTTGGTATGCCAGAGGGTTTGCTAAGTAGCATAATGAGTGTAAGAAATAGTTCTTCATTCGTGAAATGAGTGATATTTAAGATATGTGGTTACTTAGAAAGACTTCACAGACACACTTCCCTGTGTGATGGAAGAGTAAAGATCTAGCCCATCCAGCAGTGCATCTCTACTTCACAGGGATTCTGTCCTGATTCAACCACAAACTTGCTTTAGTACACTGTTGCACGTAGGAAACCTAAAGGCAGGCAAACTAAGTTATGGGGATAGAAACCAGACAGTAGTTGGGGAGGGGAATTGATTGGAAAGGACCATCGCATTATTTGGGGGGAGCAAGGAAGGAAAAGGTTCTATATCTTATTTGGAACAGCGGTTACACAGGTATATAAAATTATCAAAACTCAACAAACTAATACTTATGATTGTATTTTAATTATGTCTTAATAATAATTTAAAAAGTAAGAAAGAATAACATTGCATCCTCCTCAAAGTGAACTTTTCATGCATGGTACTAGTCAGAGAGTTTAAGGATATAGATGTTGCTTCCACAAGCTACAGGAACAGAGTCTCTGATGGTTTTAATGATGGCTCTAATAAATGCAGATACCGTTGGCAGTCTTTGCTCTCAGATTTGTTTTCACCATAACTAACCATCTGGTCATTAGTTCATAGAGATGGTGGCAGAAAATCAGTACCTACCACTAAGTCTCTGACATTTACTAAAAACTTCTGACATTTGCTAAACAGCTAAATTGACTCAGGTTAACTTGCAACCCTGAATAATAGTGATTCTCAAGATGGAAATTTGAAGTCCAGCTAGAAAGGGACGTCAGTTGGGCAGGTGAAGGTGGGATTTTAAGGGAGATGTGTCTTTTGGCATCTCTCTAATAGTGAGCCAGTTTTACAGATGTGTGCAATTCTCTTTGGAAAGTACCATGGCTCACAGTACCATGGGGATACTTCCACCCCAACAATGCCTCATACAGTGTCTTGCAGTGAATATTTAAATACTTGCAATGAAGTAGGGGAGGAATAAATAAAGAAAAGTTTATTTCAGATATGTGTTTGTTATTTTGTCAACCAGAAAGTTTTAAACTCAACAGAGGACAAAAGAAAAAGGGAGACGATCCGTGAACCGTATTGACATTAAGAAAAGGACAAATATTAGACCACAGGAACCATGGACTTTCTGCTGCTATCATAACTCCTTATCTCCTCAGCACCTTCTTCACTCTCCAATTCTTCTCTCACCCCATAAAGACAATGAGCTTGATTTTAAAACTACTGTTTTTAAGGAAGCCAATAAGAAAACTCATCATCTATGGGACTTAATCTATGCTTATTTGGGCAAATATATCAGGCTTGATTTTGTTAAAGCTCTTAAAATAACTTAAATGATTTACAAAAATACTATGACCTAGAACTGAAAAGCAATATCTGCATTATATTTTCAATTTTATAAAGATATTTTGAAATTTGATAGTATGTGCCTTATTTCTCCACAAATAACAATGAAATAGTTTAGCCTTGATTGAGTGCATTTTATAGTGAATCTGATATTTCTGAGGTTATATATTTCAATCTCCTTATTGACTGAATAGAAAAAAACGAACACACAATTGCAATGTGAATGCTGTATCATGAATCAAAAGATAGCATTCCCAGACAACTAGCTTCCCATGTAGAATAGAAACTCAGGAGGAGAGTAAAGAAATAAATTTTTGTCACATTCATTTTTTAAATGTCAATACACAGTGAGCTTTGATCATAAGGCCAAGGAGGTGGCGGGGTGGGGAGCAATTCTGTTGACCTTTTAACAGACCAGCTATGTTTGATATGAATTTACATTTATACTCCAGATGCATGACATTTATGGCCCCTCAAAAAGTTTGCGTATTGCTAGAACTCATAAAATTTTTCAAAATGTGTATGATACTGGAACGTCCATAGAACACCAGGCACACGACATGCCTAATACAAGCTTTGCTTTTGTGCAATCTGTTCTGACTACTACACCATGTACCTCGGGGAAGTTTGCTTACATATTCTAGAATGTTATTTAACCTAAAGATAAATAAAACCCTTTAAAAAAGAGTACAGAGGCTGTATTCTGAGGCTCAGGTCTTACTTTGTTCTTGGGTGCAACTCAACCCACAGAAAGATTATTCACATCCACTCATAGGTCCCAGCTGCACTCCTACCACCAGGTACGCATACACCCAAAACGGCCTCTTTGTAAAACAGGAGGGCCTGGAAAGGAGGAACAGTGTGTGCAGTCATTCTGCAACCACTGGGTAAAAAGTTCACCTTCCGTCCAAGTTTAAGAATGTTAGTACCTATTCTATACAGTTGTGAAAGCCAGAGCAGATGAAATGTTGTTGAAAGAAAGTTATGTTTCAGAGCTTGGAATTTTTTATGTAAATTTTTGAGATTTCCTTGCAAGGAAAATTATTAACTTGATATTCCAACCTATGTTTGCGGAAGCATTCTGTTGTCAATTTAGAATGTTCTCAATGGATAACTGGCATGATAAGCTTTCACAAACTGTATTAAACTGTTAACATAGAGTTGAAATAAAACAAAAAGTACATTTATGTGTTGTATTAGGCAATAATTTTACACACATGGATAAATTTTTTTAAAGTACTTTTGCTGCAAAATCTGATCTAAACAGAGCTCACTGTAGAACAAAATTATTGAATAATACTTATTGAACTACAAATTAAGAATACCAGAATACATGAGCTAATGAGTATGAAGAAGGACAATGGGATAGAATATTTTAAATCAGGGTTTCTCAACCAGAGTATTACTAACATTTAGGGCGGGATAATTCTTTGTCAGGGGCTGTCCTGTGCATTGTAGTACATTTACCAGCTTCTCTTGCCTCTACCCACAAGATACCAGTAGCAACCTCCCCACTCCAAAATTATAACTAAAAATGTTTCTAGACATTGTCCCCTTCAGGAGGCAGGAGAGGTCAAAATTGCCCACAGTTGAGAATCTCGGCTTTACATCAAGACAGTTCCACAAAATCACTTAACTAGTCACTTAGCACTAATATTTTTTTAAAAAAATAGAAGCATTCACATAAAACAATGCCACAACCACGTATAACTCTTTGGCTTGAAGATGTTAGCCATTTTCAATAGGCAATCTATTGCCCAAAATTTACCCAATATATATGATTTAGGAAACAGAGTCATGTATTTCTAGATTTTTATTTTTACATAGGTTTCCCTATGGCTCTCTCCCCCATCATTTTCTATATTAACAAATCTGAGCTTTTAGAAAAAAGACATTATTTCAGTTTTCACTTAAATTTATAGGGAATATGAAATCTGGTTAAATATTGAGTCTCCCCCAACTCTCTGAAACCATCAATAATACTGGGCTTGGAAAACACAACTTCTGTTTTTCCAAATACAAAAAGTAACTTTCTAAAATTTTGCTTTCTAGAACAAAGGACAATTAATTAATACTATATTGCATGCAAACTGTTCACCTATATATTTTGAGTTCAACTTCCAGCCTCACAATTTGCCTGTTTTTGTTGTCATTTAATTTCTAAATTTCTAATTGATGCCTTTTAAGACCCAGAAGTTCCCTCTACACTCTCCCTTCCTTTGCATATCAGAAACCAGTGCAATTTAAAGAAAAGTAAAGCTTAAATAGTGGGGGGAAAGAATAAAAGGAATTTACAAAGAGGAATATAAATCAAGGAGAATATTAAGATACCTGCTTCTTTCCCTGGGTAGAAAGAGTGTTGTGACAGCAGGAGTTTGTCCCAGCACAGACTTGGTGAGATGAGAAGAAAGTCCCCACCCTACCCTCACATGACACCTACCCGAGCCTGGCAAAAGTCCCACATCCCGAGATCTCCTCAAATAAAAGTCCACAAGAGAGGCTGGTGAGCTGTGAGCTGTGTGCATTTTTCTCACTGACAAGTTCCCTCATCAGAATCCTCCCATGAATGTTTCTTGTGGTGTTCTCATATAGAGGAATTCGGATATTGCTCAATATTAATGAAGTAGGCATCATATTGAGTCTGCCTCTTCTCTCAGCAGAGAAAGAAAAGGTTAGAATTCCTTAGGTTGACACTGTCATGGCTGACCAGCAGGAAAAGAAAGACTCCCTTTCAACACGCACTCAGGAGATGGAGGCCTGAA
This sequence comes from Equus quagga, assembly GCF_021613505.1. Lineage (NCBI taxonomy): Eukaryota > Metazoa > Chordata > Mammalia > Perissodactyla > Equidae > Equus > Equus quagga. The sequence continues at coordinate 124,419,524 of NC_060273.1, forward strand.
GGCACAGAATATACTAATCCACTGTGCTCACCAACTTCCCAGCCCACTGACTTTTATAGGCAGAGTAAAAGTTGCTTCATTTCTACACACAGACAGCAGAGACTTTAGCAGTCGTGTGTAATCAGCCCAGTGTTATCTGTCACGGTACTTGCTAGTCTACAGTGTGTTTGCTGTTCTCATGCTTCATGAACAGAAATCCTATCATTTCTGATATATGAAAATTCAGTGGGGATATTAACGGTGCTGGTAAGAAGAGATCCATATTTTCTTGAAAATAAAAGTAAAGGTAATAAAATAATTGGAAGTGGTGGAAAATGATGATGGTTGGGTAGAGGATGAAGCAATCGAAATCAGGAACACTTCTAAAAGACAGAAGGTTCAGAGAAAGCATGAGAACAGGATTGTGCCTATGCAATCTTCAAAGATGAGTGAAAGTGATTATTGGAATTAAAATGTATTTGAGCGTCAGTAGCAGAAGTCTGTTAGTTCAATGTTAATTCAGGAAAGGTCTAGGCGTTTGTATAGTTTTCTTTGGACCTAGCAATGAATATACTTAAATGCAGCCTTTGGACACATAACCTATTCTTTAAACTCTTTTATACTTGTTTTGCTATAAACATCTGCAACTCCCTCGCATGTCTTTGACCTGCCAGTTTGAATGCAATTTTATCCTTGGAGAAGAAAAAGAAGAAAGATATTGTTTTTTTGTTCGTTTTGTTTTGGTGGTCCAAGTGCATTCAGAGTCAAAGGATATGATTGCAGGTAGTTAGTTAATTAGCCTACTGCCTAGATCCCCAGATTCCATTAATAGTATGCCTACTCCATCAGCCATGTCAGCTCAGAACTTCTAAATCATTAGTGTAAAAAAAAAAATAAAAAGGAAAAACTAAAGGGAGTATTTTCAAAACTTTATGTACCCAGTTGTGTTGGCTTAATTTATCTGGCCTCCATTTCTGTGTACAGATCTTCAGGGCACAGCTTACCTTCAGATTACCATGTACCCACACACACGTCATCTTCATGCTCAGTATTCTGTGTTTTCTTCTTTGGAAAAGTTAGCCGAAACCAAATTGAGTCCTTTTGCAAAAATCTTTCTCTGCAGCAAAATCCCTTCCTTTCTTTTACTTTAATAACCCATATTTAACCAGTTGCCAAATTATTAAGATTTTTACCTCTGAAATATCGTTACAATCTTCCTTGTCTCGTACTTCAACCATTTATTCCCAGAATTACTTTGTTTGTACCCTAACTGGGCTTCTACACCTCTTATTACCACCCACTTCTTTCCCACATTCGAGTGTCAATTCATATTCATACACACAGCTCCAATGAAACACTAAATCCCTACTAAAATATGTGAATGGCTTCCAACCGTCTAAACCGACATTAAATACAAACTCATCCTGATCGCTTTCGTGGCTGCTAAGAATATAACTGCCACTCTATCCACCCCTGACACTCCAGCTTTATCCCTCAACTCTTTCTGCAGTTTCTCTGTTCACCCCATAAATGGAACATTTTGATGACCCATGTGTTTTTGTACATGTTATTCCCCTGTTGGAATTTCCTTGACGCCTATTTCTACCTATCAAAACATTAGCCATATTTCCAAATCCATCTCAAATGCTTTGTCTATTTTCCCAATTCCTCCCACGTGGAGGTGACTACTCTCTCGTTTTGAGGTGACCAGTCCCTATAGAACTTTATTTGCAGTCTTTTACGGCATTAACCCTACACACACCACCGTGTACTCTACAGGATGAGCCTCCTGGATATGCTGTATGCTAGACCATCAGCTGCTTAAGCGTAGCACCTGAAATTTGCTCATCTTTGTGTCTTCTGCAGTGCCTGGTACTTAAGAAGGACTTAGAGAATATTTGCAAAATGAAAGAATAAAAAGTATGGTCAGGGACTTGAAGAAGCATGTAAGTATTCACTCATTCATTCAATAAATATTTTTTGAGTATATATAGCACTTGTTAGAAACTCTCCTATGACCCATTTCATTCAGCACTAAGGGCTTTTCCCAGATGGAAGCAATTAATATTATGTATTTGCCAATAACAGACAAAAATAAGCCAATTCTACTTTTAGAATAATTAATCTGCAACATAGTTTTCGTGAACAAATCTGGCAGATACAACTTCCCATAATGTTAAAATATGTAAATGAAATTAAATCTCCCTATGTGTTAATTTAAGCATTATCTGTGTCTAAAAGTCATAGTATATGGGTATAAGGTTTCACCTTCTAGGATACACTTGATGCAAAAATAAACATATAGCTCACAGCTGACAGCTGACCGCTTTGTATGACTAGTGTTAGAAAAACTCTGTAAAATTAGATCTGTTAGCTCCATAACACACTAGGTAATGGTAAATTTACACTAAAGTAACAGTAGGAGTACAGACAGGAATAGATCTTCCTTGCAAAAATCATATTTTTGCACTCACTATTTTTTACTGGAATATGTGTGAATTACTTGAAATTAAGTTGTCAGGTATCAGAAATTGCTATAGTTGTGCATATGTGCCCAAACACACATATGCAAATTATATAAACTAAAGTTTGTTGGAGATTGATGGTTACGTGGAATAAAGACTGGGTTATGAGCTCTAGGCCTAGGTGGTCCCAGCTAGTTTTTATTTACTAGCAGCACAATCTTAGTCAAATCAATTAACTTTCTCAGATTTAATTTAATGAGGTAAAAAGTCATGTAATCAAAATTAGTTTTGAGGGACTTCTGCCATCTTGGAAGAGGGACTTCCAAGATGGAGACACAGGGATCAGATTTACTCTCCCGCCTGAGACAACTCCACAACCAGACAACGTATTTGAAACAATGAATTTTAGGAACTGGACATCAGGCAAAGAAATACAGTGACCCCTGAGGATGGGAAGCAATGAAGTGATCCTTAAGATTGCCTAGCTTACTGTCTCGAGAGTTTCCAGATGGCGTTACAGGGAGGGGGAACCCAGGTGGAGCTTGGTGGATTCCCCAAGGTGAAGAGATGGAGCTGAGAGTCTAAAGAGACCAAGAGTGTGTAGTTCTCGAGACAGAGTACAGGAGAGAAGTGAGCTGCACGGAAAAGAACACTGGAGATCTGCAGAAGGTCCCTCCTGAATATCTGAGAGAGTTTAGATCAGTGCATGCCTGTAAGGCAACTACTGAAAGCCACGGACAGAACCATCTCTGAGCTTCCTGAAACTCAGACAAGACAGGGAATAGTGCCTGTTCCCACCAGCCAGACTAGATTTCAATGAAACTATCACTGGTTCTTTGAAAGGATCAATAAAATCAATAAACCTCTCGTCAGTCTGACTAGGGAAAAAAAAAAAGACAAAATTATCAATATCAGAAGTTAAAGAGAGACTATCCCTAAAGATTTTACATATATTTAAAAATTAATAAAGCAGTATTATCAATAATTTCATGCAAATAAACATGACAACTTAGACGAAATGAACAAATTCCCTGAGAGATACAAACTACCTAGGCTCACTCAAGAGGAAAAGAAACAGATAACGGGAATAACCCCATATCATATTTAAGAAACTGAATTTGTAGTTAAAAACCTCGGTACAAAGAAAACTCCAGGCCCAGATATCTTCTCCAGTGAATTCTACCAGACATGTAAGAAAGAAATAGTCCCAATTTTACATTAACTCTTTGAGAAAACTGAAGAGAATGCACCACTTCTTAAATCAGTCTATGAGGATTGCAATACTCTGAAACCAAAACGGAAGATATTATAAAAACTCAAACAAAAACAAACAAACAAAACGAGAGCTGCATATCCCTCTTGAATATAGATGCAAACATTTAAACAAAACCTTAGGAAATCAAATCCAACAATACATTAAAAAAATGAAAATACATTGTGACAAAGTAGAGTTATCCTATGAATGTAAGGTTGATTTAACAGTCAAAAATCTATCAATGTAGTTCACCATAATTGTTCATATACTAAATAATAAAAATCATGTGAATCCAAATTAATGCAGAAAAGGATTTGACAAAATCAAACATCCATTCCTGATAAAAACTCTCAGCAACATAAGAATAGAGGGAATTTCCTCAACTTGATAAAGAGTATCTATGAAATAACTATAGCTAACATCACACTTAATGGAGAAAAACTGAATGTTTTCCTCCTAAGAGCAGGGCCAAGGCAAGGAATTTCACCTTCATCGCCTGTGTTTAACACTGTATCATATGTTCTAACCATTGCCATGAGGCAGAAAAATAAATAAAAGTCATCCAGATTGCAAAGCAAAGAATTAACTCTATTCATAGACAACATGACCCTCTATGTAGAAAATATAATGAAATCTACCCCAAAGCCACTAGAATTAATAAATGAGATTAGCCAGGTGGCAATATTCTAGAACCAATTTTGTTTCTGTATGTTGACATTGGATATTGAAATTTTAAAAAATAATACCATTTAAAATAGCAAAAAATGTGAATGGTCTAAACACTGAAAACTGTAAAACATTGCTGAGAGAAGATAGAGGATGCCTAAATGAGAGAGACATATCTCATTCAAGGGGTGGAAAAATACTCAATATTATTAAGATGTTATTCTCCCCAAACTGATCCATGATGGAAGTCAATCCTAGTCAAAATCCAAGCAGGTGTTTTTGTAAAATTTACAGCCTGATTCTAAAATTCATATGGAAATGCTAAGGACTTAGAATAACCAAACAATGTTGAGAAAGAGAACAAAGTTGGAGGACTAACTTTATCTATTTTCAAGGTTATTATAAAGCTACAGTGATCAATACAGTATGGTTTAGCACACAGATAGATCAATGGAACAGGGTAGATAGCCCAGAAATAGACCCACATATATGGACAACAGATTCCCCCCGCCTTTTTTTTCAGCTTTTTTGAGGTATAATTGGCAAATAGAATTCTAAGATTATATAGAGTATATGATGTGATGATTTGATATACACGTACATTGTGAAAGGATTTCCCCCATGGAGTTAATTAACACATCCACTGTCTCACATATTTACCTTTGTGTTTTGTTTTGTTTTGTTTTGTTTGTTTTTGGTGAGAACATTTAAGTTCCACTTTCTTAGCAAATTTCAACTATACAATATAGGGTTACCAAATATAGTCACCCTAATCCCTGACAATGACTTTTCTACTCTCTATTTCTGTGTATATATGTAACACATATAAGTGATACCATTTGTCTTTCTCTGGCTTATTTCACTTCATATAATGCCCTCCAGGTTCATCCATGTTGTCCCAAATGGCAGGATCTCCTTTTTTCATAAGGCTGAAAAATATTCTATTCTTTATATATGCCACATTTTCTTTATAAGGAGTAAGCTCCTTGACATGGGTCTTGGCAATGACCAAAAGCAAAGGCAACAAGAGCAAAAATAAACAAGTGGGACATCAAACTAAAAAGCATCTGCACAGCAAAGAAAATCATCATCAAAATTAAAAGGCAAATTTTAATGTGAGAAAATATTTGCCAGCCATATATCTGATAAGGGGTTAATATGCAAAATATACAAGGAACTCATACAACTCTACAGCAGAAAAACGGCTAACCCAATTAAAAGTGGGCAAAGGACTTGAATAGACATTTTTCCAAAGAAGAAATACAAAAGGCCAATGGGTACGTGAAAATATGCTCAACATCACGAATTATCAGGAAAATGCAAACCAAAGCTATAATGAATTATCACCTTACACCTATTAGGATGTCTATTATCAAAAAGATAAGAGATAACAAATGCTGGCAAGAATGTGCAGGAAAAGAAACCCTGTTCACTTTTGGTAGGAATATAAACTGATACAGCCACTGTGGAAAACAGTATGGAGGCTCCTCAAGAAATTACAAACAGAACTAGCATATGATCCAGCAATCTCACTCCTGGGCATATACCCAAAGGAAACGAAATCATTATCTCAAAGAGATATCTGCACTCCCATGTTTATTGCAGCATTATCTACAATAGCCAAGGAAGAGACAATTGACTTTCAACAAAGTTACAATGGTGGAGAAAGGATAGAGTTTTCAACAAACAGTAGGAGAAACAATTGAATACGCATATGTAAAAGCATGAACTTTGATCCCTAATTCACTCTATAATAAAAATTAACTCAAGATGGATCATAGAACTAAATATAAAGCCTAAACCTATAGAACTTTTAGAAGACAATTTAAGAGAAAATCCATATGACCTCGGGTTAGGCAACAATTTCTTAGAAACCAAAAGTATATCCCTAAAGAAAAAAGTTGATAAAGTAGACTTTATCAAAATCAAAAACTTCTGCAATTCAAATGACTTTCTAAGAGTATGACAAGACAAGCCACTGGGGAAAAATATTTGCAAAGTGTATTTCTGATAAAAGACTTGTATTGAAAAAATAGAAAGAACTCTCAAAACGCAATTGTAAGGTAAGAAATAACACAATTAAAAAATGGAAAAAAATATTTGCACACTTCTCCAAAGAAAACATATAGATAACAAACATGCATAGGAAAAGACGCTAAACATTGCGAGTTATTAGAGAAATGCAAATTAAAACTGCGATGAGAAACATATCTCAGAGAATGGCTATACTTAAAAAGACTGACCATACCACGTGTTGACAAGGACGCAGAAGAACTGGCCCTCTCATACACTGCTGGTGGAACGCATAATGGTCAACCACTTTGGAAAACAGTTTGGCAGATTCTTAAAAAGTTAAATATAAACGTATAATATGATCTAGCCCTTCCACTCCTAGGTATTTACCCAAGATAAATAAAAACGTATGTCTACACAAAGACATGTACGTGAATGTTCAAAGAAGCTTTATTTGCTATAGCCCCAAACTCGGAACAACCCGAATGTTCGTCTCAAAATAATTATAGTGAATGAAAGAAGCCAAACAAAGAGCACACACTGTATGATTCCATTTATATAAAGCACTAGAAAAAGCAAACTAATTTATGGTACAGAAAGCAAGTCAGTGGTCGTCTAGGGGTGGAAGGGCCAATGAGGATGAACACGGGGTGAGATTGCCAAAGGCCAAGGAAACTTCTGGATGTGATAGATATGTTCCCTGTCCTGATTGTGGTGATGGTTTCATGGGTATATGCATATATCAAAACTATTCAAATTGTGCATTTTAAATCTGTGCAGTTTATTACATGTTCCTTTTACCTCAATAAAGTTGTTAAAAATTTCCTTTGAAAACCCATTAACTTGCCCTTAAGCTATAAGAAACATTCATGTATATTGCATACACTGTATGGACATTCTTATACAGAGGACACTGTGAGAACCAGTAGAGGAGACTGAAAAAGGACAAAAGGAAAGTGTGCATACAGATATGAGGACATCTGGACCAGTCGGCTTCTAATCCCAGTGATGAAGGGAAGAGGAGGGTGAAACATTCTAAGGCATCCTTTTTTTTTTTTTTAATTAAGATTATGATAGATTACAACCTTGTGAGATTTCAGTTGTACATTATTGTTAGTAATGCTGTGGGTACACCACTTCACCCTTTGTGCCCTCCCCCACCACCCCCCTCCCCTTTTCCCTGGTAACCACTGATCGGTTCTCCTTGTCTATATGTTAACTTCCACCTATAAGTGGAGTCATATAGAGTTCGTCTTTCTCTGTCTGGCTTATTTCACTTAACATAATACCCTCCAGGTCCATCCATGTTGATGTGAATGGAACAATTTGGTCCTTTTTTATGGCTGAGTAGTGTTCCATTGTGTATATATACCATATCTTCTTTATCCAGTCATCAGTTTCTGGGCATTTAGGTTGGTTCCAAGTCTTGGCTATTGTAAATAACGCTGCGATGAACATAGGGGTGCATGGGACTCTTGGGATTGCTGATTTCAGGTTCTTAGGATAGATACCCAGTAGTGGGATGGCTGGGTCATAAGGTATTTCTATTTTTAACTTTTTGAGAAATCTCCATACTGTTTTCCATAGTGGCTGCACTAGTTTGCATTCCCACCAACAGTGTATGAGGGTTCCTTTTTCTCCACAACCTCTCCAACATTTGTCACTCTTGGTTTTGGATATTTTTGCCAATCTAACGGGTGTAAGGTGATATCTTAGTGTAGTTTTGATTTGCATTTCTAAGGCACCCTTTTTATGTGTCGTGTTTACTCCATTCTGTTATAATATAAACTTGATTGTTTGAATGTGCATGTCTAGATGTGTTTGTTACTCTACAAGATAGTAGAATCATCAAGTTTTGTTGTGCTTGTTGGCCTAAACTAAAATTGTTTCTATGATGAGGCTCCACTATAATTTCTACCTATTCCATTGCTGTTTGGATGTTTGAGTATAAAAGTCAGTTTCCACCCTAAAGGCCTGCACAGTCTAGTGGGAAAGTCAGCAAGTGAACATTTATAACACATCGGAGTTGTGGCTATAGGGAGGCAGCTGATTTTGTTTAGGGACAGAGGTTTGGGTAAAGCTTTAAAGAAGACATGAAATTAGAACTGTGACTTGAATTATACGTAGATATTTTCCTAGAATGGAAGAAAGAGATTATTTCAGAAATAAGTGCCTTCTCTTGATTAGAAGCACCTTCAAAAAAATAACGAAGTAGGGGCGCCAGAAATCCATTTTTTCTAGTCCCTGAAACTTTTAAACTGCCATGTCCAAGCCTTATATTGACTACCAATTGCTGAGCTTTTATACACATTATTTCACTCTGTCTTCCATTAGCTTTGTGAAATGGATAATATGATCCCTATTTTATAGATAAGGAAATGAATAAATCACTTTCAGGTAAGCACCGTGTGGTCCTAGTGGTTTACAGCAATAAGGGTTTATTTCCTGCTTTCATTAGGTCTCCACTGTGTCTGTGCTCCACGTCTTCTATCTTTCTGGACCAAAGCTGAAGGTACAACCCCTACCTGGGACATAACAATTTTATGACAGACTGAAAGACCAATAGTGAGACCATAAGGTGGCTTTTAATGCTGCTGTTCACACTATAAAGTGTGTCACATGGCCAAGTGTGATGTAACAGCTGGAAGGCTAATCTTCTCTCAGGGAGAGGTACCATGAGCCATGCTCCATGGGAAAGTCAAAAAAGTTTGTGTAACTTGCAGGTCATATAGCTGAGTGGCAGAGCCAAACTGTTTGTTTATTGTCAAAACCTCGGCTCTTCACTCTGCACCACACTTCCCCTCTCATGGGTCTTAAAGCAGGAAAACAGGTCAAGACTAACTTTAAGTGCAGGGAATGTCCTTGGGAGGGAAGAGAGAATCTAAATAGTGTGTGTGTGCATGTGCATGTGTGTGCGTGTGCACACACGTGTGTGCATGAGTGTGCGTGTGTGTGAAACAGAGGAAAAGACAGGTAGATAGAGACACAGAGATGTGAACTGGAGAGAAATGAAAACAGGGATGGATTGCTTAGTCTTCCCTCAGTTCTACAGCTATAGGGGAGGACAAATTCAGTATTTCTCCATGGTTTACCACACCCCTCTCCCAAATATGGAGAAAAATGTTAACTAGGAATTTGCGGCTATTTACCATAGCCTCAACGTGCAGCAATAACCACTCAGCATTTATGAAGTACACCACAGAAGAAGCGAGAAAGGAAGAGCTCTAGAGCAACAGCAGTCAGATGGCAGCCCACATGAAACAGCATTAGCTCTCATACAACCCAAAGCACAAATGCTTTCGCCCTACCAAGGCTACTTCAGATGAATGGCTAATTGGGAAGGTGTCTCCCACACGGTTAACCTCACCTAATGGCTGTAGCTAACCCTGACGCACTGTCTTTCTGTTAAGTGTTTGCTTCCCATTTGGCCGTGGGCAGCTCATCTCGCCCCCCTGATTTTCCTTCCTTAGCATCCGTTAGCACACGAGTATCTCCATGTTAAAACTGAGGGAAACGCAGCATAGAGGAGCCGGCCAATTTACCTGGAGCTTTAACATAAATCAGTGGAAGAGAGAGGACTTCAGCAATCATCTGCATCCCAGTCACTCTCTTCTGTCCTTGGAATGGTTCTGACAGAACGTCACTTGCCAAAGTTAAACTTCTTTGAAGTGTTTCTTCCAAAATCATTATAAGTAAATAAACGTAGGAGGCTGCATATAGCAAAGAAGAGGCAACAATTATGTGGCATTCTAAGCATGATAGAACCAATTAATTTTCTGTCCTTGTTAAAGAAATGCTGTCACTTTAAGTCTGCACTTAAGGCAAGCTTTAAGAAGTCAGTTTCTAAGGCTATCTAGGGAAACCTGGTAAAAACAATTAATAAGTAAATCTCTGTTACATTATGTAGAATAAGTCAAGTACCAGTTAGCAGAGGTCGGGAAAGAAAAAAGACAAAAAAGATTAAATTTTATGTTAAGATTGTGCAGTGTGATTCTCAGCTCAGCTCGAGGGCGGTTGCACCCAGTGGTGAGAGCTCAGAGATGGCGTGGGCATGGCTTGGGGACCACTGGGGAGTCAGTGTGCATGGAGGTCTAACGGGACTCCGGGGAAATAACAGAACCTGCATCCAGTGATGGGGCTGAGACATCCTCAGGTCTGCCTGGAAAACTGGAGGGACTGACAGAGTGTATCGGGGGAGAAGAGAAGGGTGGGGTGTGTGCTGACAGCGAGTTCCACAAGGGACAGCAGCATTCATGGGATGCTTGGCCCAGATAAAACACACTGGCATACATATTTGAATTGATGGATAAGGGGGTTTTGAGTATAAGATGAAAGTGTGGTTTCTCAGTGGCAGTTGCTGTCAATGCCCTGCTCCATTCACTGGCAGCCATGGTGGACATTCCCATACATGCTGCCAGCTCATCTCAGAGACTGCTTCTCTCTGTTTCTCAGTCTCAGGGTTTTCTCTGGTGCTGTGGGAGCTTGCCCGGTGCGACAGGGTAGCCCTAAAACACTGGAAGTGTAACACCCCCAGGAGCAGCCCTCAACAAATGAGAAATCAGAATCAGCGGATAAATACCCAAGTTTCCTAGACGCTCAGTGGACCACTCTGAGGCGTATTCCACTCAGTATCTCAGACAGCCCCTAGTCAGAGGAAGCCCCTGTTCCTCCATAGACTCAGTTTATGAATGTGCCTTTAGTTGCTTCTTCCTTCCCTCTCTCTCTTTCTCCACTCCTTTACTTGTGCTTCCTGGAATGCTTCACAAATAAACCACCTGCTCCCAAGTCCTTGCCCCAGGGTCTGCTTTTGAGGAACCCGAACTGAGATGCTCACTGAACTCACTGCAGCATTGGGTCCAAGTAACTGAGCTTTTGAACGCCATTAAAAGGGTACAAGACAAAGGGAGATAAGACTCTTTTCCCCCACTCTGCCAGCCTGTCTCAAGGCCCAAGGTGGCAGTGCTGATAGGGCAGTGAGAGAACAGAGTTCCAGAGAGGGGTGGGGCCCAATTAGGGTGAGAGCAGAGGCAGCACTTGCCACGCCACTGGGGTGACAGGTGCCATTAAAAGAGACCAGCTGGGGGCCGTGAAGTGTGGCATAACAGCGGGGAGGACGTCCCGCAGGAGGAGAGTAATGAACAGGCTGTTAACGTGAAGGTATTTTTGCTGATGTGTTGCTTAGGTAGTGGGCATTTTGAAACTATAAATAGAAACAGGGGGAAGTAAAATCTGACACAGGAAGGAAGATATTCTGTATCTCATTATTGATCAAGGCAATTCGGGTTGTTTTTTCCTTGCTGGCAGGTTTGAGGAAATGAGATCAGATCAAAGCACTGAGTGCATAACACAGAGAGCTAAGGGAGAATGAGAGTGAAGAGGCGCCCAAGAAGTGGGCCGAGGAAGAGAAGAGCCATCCAGAAAAATGCTCCAAAATGAGCCCTGAGTGAGGGCTTAACTCCAAAACCAATGCGAGAACTAGACGCAGAGGGGTAGAGAAGGCTGTGTAACAACTAAAATCCTAAAAAGTTGTTAAGTTGAGCTACCAGGATGTAGGTTAGAAATTCCAATATTGGAGAAAAATTTTACATTTAGGAATTGTTGCATTTTGCTTAAGAAAACAATAGAAACCTTAAAGGAGATAATAAACACATTTCACTATATCACATACAAACATTTGTAGATTAAAAAACTATACAAAAATAAGCAAAAAATTTCATGGGGAAATATTTGAATATAATAGATATATTTTATATGAAATAGAGTAAAAATTTGAATATGATATATATCTGAATATAATAGATATAATTATTTGAATAAGAAAATATTTGAATATAAGGTATAATTTGAGTATAAAATAGTTACTATCAGTAGTATATAGAGATATTGTACATTAGAATATAGACTATATATATAGTCTGTAAACGACTGAGCAAAAGATAAATAATCTAATTTTAAAATGGATATGAGGATAGGACTAGAAAATTCACAGAAGAAATCCTTGTGCTCAATAAATAGAAAAACGTGGACTTTCCCCTGTGGTCCTTTACCCCTCCTGCCCTTCTGTCAGCATCTTGCTGCTCCTTTAGTGTGGGCTCTGGCCTAGGGTGTCAGTCATTGGTTCCCTCTGATGATTTTATCAGGCCCTGCTTATAGGAGGAGGATATTAGAGAAATTCTCCTCTTCCTGGTCCAACACCAGGGTGAAAGAGCTACAAGACAAGCGTCTTTCCACCTCCAAGATTGACAGTCTCTTATGGCATGACTCCAGTTACTTTATCAGCAGAGTCCCTTTGCTCTCCCTCACTGTGAATGCTTCTGTTGCCTGCATCAGAGAACAATTCCTAGGATATGTTCATATCTTTTTCCTACCTAATAAAATAACCGATTCCATCATCAAGAAAGTGTCTTGGGGAAGGAATCCCACCCGGTTACACTAGCATCAGAATTCCTAGGCCGCTAAAAATTTTCTAATTGCATATTCTAACTTTATGAGGTACAGTTATAAATCATTTTGCACCAGTAAATTTATTTTAATTCCCTTTATTTCTTTTATCCTTTTATTATTATTGATATCATCATCATTCTTGGTCTATTTGACATGATAGAGACAGATGGGGGTGTATGTTAAAATCTGCCACTATCACTGTGGTTTTGTCCATTTCTTCTTGAATTTTTAGTATCTTTGGTTGTACACATTTCATATATTTCATTTAATGATTCAACATTCATGGCTGCAATATTTTCTCTGTGGAAATTTACTATTTTGTCAATATTTTAAAAATTCTTCCTCCATGTTATAACTTGTGCGTAGTGTTTCTTGATATTAATGTCGACAACCCGCTCTCCTTCTCTTGGCATTTGCCTGGCATACCTTCCACTCATTCCTTTGTTTGTTTAGTCTTCCAATTTCCAAGGAACTAAAAAGTTTTAATAGTGCCCACACAGTCTCTGCAAATATTTGCAAATCCAAATATTGAACCAAAACAGGTCTCCCTTTTTGAGAATTAGCAGACAGGGAAAAATACCTTTTTTATGGGACTGGGAATCCAGTTGGTTATAAAGAGCAGGACGGCGCTGGTGGGAATGCAGGCAGCTCTCTGCTCTGCTGACCGCAGTGCTTGTAGCCACTGCAACGGTGGGAAGTCACTTAATAATTATGTGACCTTGGGTGGGTTCCTCAACTGCTCTGTCTCTCGGCTCTGCCTCATCTGTAAAATGAAGGCGATGACAATAGATACTTTCTAGGACACATGAGAAGATTAAGGAGGTCAATGCATGAAAAATGCTTCACCCGTGCCTGGCACATTGTAAATACTCAAAAAATGTGAGATTATATCGTGACTCCTAAGGTTACTCATGTCACAATATTTGCTCCAGCTGCCGGTTTCCCACTTTGCCAGCGGCTCCAGAGCCTGCTGCTGGACATTAGGGGTGTCCGTGACAGGTCGGAGCCGCAGTTGTCAGAGAGGACAAGAGCCCACGAAACCATACTTGCCGCTTTTTCTTAACTCAGCAGAAAATGTTGTGTTTGGCATGACAAATTTTTTTTCCTCAATGTAAAAAGATATATGGAAACAGACCACCCCTCGTCCTCCTCAAGCCTCCGTCCCCAAGACAACATTTGTAACCAGTTTCTTAGGTAGCCGTTCTGCAGCCTTCTATAAATCCTTAAAAATAAGAAAAAAAATCAAGGAAAAGAACCACACATGAGTAGTAGTGTTCCACCCTTACACACTGTCCTCACTTAATACCTCTTGCCAACGGTACGGCCTTTTCCCTATCACGAATTTACCGTAATTTATTTAACCAGCAGTCTATTGATGGATACCTAAGGTATTCCTGGTTTCGTATTTTATTTGCAAAAACAAAAGGTCACAATGACTATCCTTGTACATATGAGCACATTTCCTGAAGGACAAATTTTTAGAAGTAGAATTCTAGGCCAAGAGTACAAGCACTTTCCATGGCGGTAAATAGTGCCAAATTCCCTCTCAGGAGGCGGTACCATCTTCCATTCCCACCCATAGAGTGTGAGGGTGGAAAGCCGTTTTCCCCACACCCTTCCTCTCGAAGTGTATTAGCAAACCTTTTTATCTCTGCCAGTCTGATAGCTGGAATCAGTATTTCATTACAGTTGTAATTTACTCGTCTTTCATTAAGAATGAGGGTGAGTGTGTCCGCGTTCACCACCACCATCTGACAATTGTGTTAGTGAGATGATGGATGAGAACGTGTCAATCCCTGCTCAGCTGTAGGTTTTGAAGCTCTGGGGCTGGCAGCTTGAACTTTAGTTTTTTCTTGCTCATTACAGAAATATTTTAAAAAGCAAAACCGCAGGTTTCTACAATCTAATCTTTGTATTTTTTTTATTTCATACTTTTTTTTACCAGTTCAATAACATTTCTAAATTGCAGTGGCCTCAAAGTTCTCAGGGAGTCTTTTATACTTCTATTAATTTTCTTCTCTGTGAAAATATACTAAGAAAATGTAAAGGAGGAAATTCTTTTCTGCTTGCCTACAGCAATTCAAAGGCCAATGATGAATGGTTAGCTGGCAGAGCAAGGCTCCCAAAGCAGCGGAAATAGGATGATTAGGTTCTGTAGGTGAAATTAAGAACATGTACTCTGAATACGTAAGCAATCAGATACATGTTTATGCACAGGTAAGAGGAGCTCAAAGAGTAATCCATTAATTACAAAGGAATCAAGCATAAAAATGCAACTTTTCCCAAAGAATAAAACTTTCCTTAAAGAAAATTATAATGTTTAAGTCATAATATTTTCCATGATTTTTTTTCGGTTCCAGAATAACCTATAGGGGCTGGCCTGGTAGCCTGGTGGTTAAATTGGTGTGCTGCACTTCTCAGACGAGGGTTTATGGGTTCAGATCCCGGGCCCTGACCTACACACCGCTCATCAAGCCATGCTGTGGCAGTATCCCACATACAAAATAGATGAAGACTGGCACAGATATTAGCTCAGCAACAATCTTCCTCAAGCAAAAAGAGCCCAATCTTTTTAGCTCAGGGCCAATCTTCCTCACCAAAAATAAATAAATAAATAAATAAATGAACAGGCATATGTTTAAACAAAGAAAGGCCAATATATTTTCAGTATGAAAAACTGAATCATAAAATGCCAACAAATCTGAATATGATTATTCACATGAATCATTTCTTGTGAGCTGAGTACCCCTGAAATGAGTTGATATTTATGAGTCAATATTTCTATTTATAATCTAAACCTCACATAGATTTCCTAAAAGCTCTCTTGTCATACTTCATTGCTCAGTTGCAGAATGTGCAATGACAATATCTGAATCAATGAGTTATGCTGGACAATTTTATTGCTACATTAAACTGGCATACAGTACATTTCCTTGACTGTTTTCTGCTTCCTACAGTCATATCCCTTTCTCTATTGAACAGATTCTAGTTTAATCTAATTTTTCCATAATGATTCATTCTAAACTTTTGCTGGAATTTCTACAGAAATTAAGAAGAATGAAACAGATTAGGACATGCATCTGAAGATTGGAGTGTTGGATAAATTTTATTAGTAAAGAGAATTAATAGTTTATCAAGTTATTACCTAGAGTATCATATTTACACATGACAAAATGGAAATTGTAAAAAATAACATTATGCAATATTAATTAAACTAACAAAGGAACGAGTTAATCAATGAATAGAGCAGCATTGGGCCAGGTTGTAAGAGATCAGTTTCTTTACCAAATCTCTAGATACATTTACCTTCTTACTAACAATTTTAACCCAACACAATTTTACCAACAATTACTCATCATCTTTCCCAAAGCCATAACAACAAATACTGGTATTATAATAAATACAAGAAAACGTTTGGGAGCGCCTCTGTCCAGTTCCTTCCCCTTCTTATGGAGACAGCCTTTCTCCTTTATGCACACGGATACCTTAGGAAGGCCACTTGGTTCAATAACAGCCTGCCTGAGCCCCAGCCACAGAGATGGGTACCTGACCCAAGCTGGTTCTGGACTTGGAACCAAAGAAATAATCAAGCAGTCTCTCCAAGAGATAGAGCTTGGGAGATGTCAAGCCAGGGAGCTATCAGTGGCAACAGAAGATTAGAGGCAAGAAACAGAAAGACAGTTACCTGTGACGAATGCCAAATGCTCAGAAAGAGCTAAGGGAGCGGACTGCCCACTTCACTTTCAGATGCAGGGGCCAGGAGGGCTTGTGGAGGAGGTGGCATTGGAGCTGGGCTTTGACACATGGGTAAGAACTGAGCATCCCTGCTTTCTGCACGCCTGAGGGTGCTCTGGTGCAGTTCTGGAAGTTTCTGTGTTGCTTTCCCTTGTGGAGACCCTCATTTCTAAGTCACAAGATGGTTGTTCGGGTCTATATATAGTGTGTTTATGTGTGTACACATATGCATACATGCACACATATGCACATGTGTATCAAATTTCATGAATAAAGTCATATGATTAAGGATGTTCGCCACAACTTCATTTTCATTAGTAAAAAGAAATATGAATAACATATTTGTGTGTCTGTACACAACCATCTGTACACAGACAGTTAATAATGACTACATATTATGGTACAGAATGGCGAGGAGTCCACGAAAATTGTATTCCAAACACTTACATACACTTTGAAAAATTTTTACAGCATGTATTATCCTTATTTCTATTTTTAATTTGGTTTTTATTTTTGTCAAAGTTATATATGAAGACAATTTAGAGTTAATAGCTCTTGTTTGGAAAAGCAGTATGCCTTTGACCTGCTATATGCCGCTACTTCCTGATTTCTGGAGGGAACCACTTTCAAATTCTTTAATAATTTTTTTATTAATTTCTATTATTCTGAGTAATTTATTTAAATTGCTTCTTCTTGACCTTTGAGTTTTAGACACTATTGATTTCCCACTGTGAAGATGAGGATTCCGTCACATCCATTTACACTTCCCATCTCCTATTCACTCAAGATTATCAAAACATCATGTTTATTAAATCAGCGTTCATTTTTCAGCTGCACTATACTATTTAGTACACAATGATTATTTTTCCTTTTCTGCACAACATTTTATTGTCCCTTTTGTCAATAAACATCTTATTTTTGCATGCTTTGTTTCCTAGTAACATTCTTGATAAGTTCAACTAAACTATTCAGCCACCTTTCACTTAAATCTCCTCTAAATTAATTCAAATGTGTTAGGTATTCAAATTTATTGTCTAGAAAAAGCTTCTCCTAGAGCCTGCTGACATGCTTCAATAAAGACTGATTATTCTTTTGAACTTCCTCCCGGGGATTCATTTTGCTTCTGTCCTATGTTGGATGTATTTCCTGGGTCCTATATTTTCTGATTCTTAGTTTATTCCTTTATTTTAGGCACATACTTCACTAATGACCCTAGAAAGAAAACACAGGGGCTAAAATTTTTAAGACTTTATGTTTCTGAAAATGTCTCTTCTTTTCCAAACCCTGAGCGATAGTTTGGCTGGACACAGCTTTCTAGATTAGAAGCCATTTTCCCATGAGAATTTTTTAAAAGTAGTTTTTAGCTTATTCTCTTTGTCTCTAATGCTGTGATATTTCAAAATAGTGTGCCTGTGTATAAGGCTTTTTTTTCTTTATATCAGACACTATACATTTTTAGATCTAGAAACTCATGACTTTCAATGTTGAGATTTTCGTGGAATTATTTCTTCTATGATCTTCTCTCACTGTTTGTCCCATGAAACTCGTTAGATCTTAAACTTCCTATGTTAGTCATCTAATTTTATCTTTTATTCCTTATTTGTGTCTTTTTTTCTTTTTGCTATATTTTCTGGGGGAAATTTTTAAGTTTTACAACTCTTCCACTAAATATTTCATTCTGCTCTTTCATATTTTTTAATTTCCAAGAACTCTTTTGTATTCTATGAAAGTGCTTGTTTTGTTTTATTGGTATTCTGTTTTTATTTTATGGACACAGTTTATCGTCTTATCTTCGAGTGTTTTGATAACAGTGGGTTTTGGTGCTTGTGGTTTTTCCTTCTTCCGTAGTAACTCTTTCCTTTAAGTTACTTTGTTTTTATTTTTTCATTTCTTTATTTTGGTTTACGCCTTTCACACCGGCGCTTTCTCGAATACTTGGTGGCCCTTGACTGTCTGCTCAAATTTATGACTGAGCCATAAACTGTGGATGAGAAGTTCTACATGCGGGGGAGGCAGGTGGGTGTGGAATGTGCATTCTTTTTAGTGTTGTCGGCTTGAATTAACCCTTGGGGATAGTCAGCATGTTTACGTGGGGGACCAATTGGATTCCTCCAAGACAGTTTCTTCAGTTTCTGCTTGAGGATGTAATCCTAACAGCCAGGCTTGGACAGTCAGCGTAGAGTACATAAATCTTCACTTCTGTCCCCTGTTTACAGTGGGGCATTCTGATCTAAATATGGCTTAGAACAGAGACAGGACAGAAACCTTCTATAGAGAACAAGCCTTGAGGAGGAGCAGCAACAAGCTGCACTAAGTAGAGAACTGGAGGACTAACTTTCTTAAAAGATTTTCAAGAGCTGGTCCAGCCCTGTGGCGTAGCGGTTAAGTTCGACCTGCTCCCAGGGCAGCCTGGGTTTGCAGGCCCAGATTCCAGGTGTGGACCTACACCACTCAACAGCCATGCTGTGGTGGTGACCCACATACAAAGTAGAGGAAGATTGGTACACATGTTAGCTAAGGCCTAATCTTCCTCAAGTGAGAAAAAATAAAGAGGAAGATTGGCAACAGATGTTAGCTCAGGATGAATCTTCCTCACCAAAAAAAAAAAAAAAGTTGACATTCAACCAGAACTCTTGTTTTTAGCCTTCTTTCATCTCCACTGCCAGGAGTATCCAGTATTAGCAATTCTGGAGCCTTTGGGAGATCCCATGGTGTGAATCAGTTTGCTCTTTTGCTTTCTCCAGTGTGTGACTAGGACTCAGCTTTCTGGGCTCTGCTAAGTCCATCTGTTCTTCAGCTTCCAACATTTCATGACTGACATCTCCCCTTCCATTCTCTTTATCCTTGTTTATTTATAACCTTAAAAAATACCTTCACTGTCATTTTATTGCAGTTACAGGAGGGAACAGAGGCTAATGCATGTTCAACTCACTGAGTTTAACTTTCCAATTTGCATTTTACAATATACTTTTATTTTTTAAGAGCCTTTAAAATTTGAGGCTAAGCTAGACACGTCTGTCCATTTATTGTAATCCCAAAACACTAGATTTTTGTAATGACAAAGTTGGGGTCTTTAAAAAGAAAAAAACCTAAATGTAAATGGACAGCTGGCAGTACAAATCCATTGTAATGTAACTTTGATAAGATATTTAATTCAGCCTCTGTCCTGAAACTTGGGTAAACTGAGTTTAAAATGCATGTTTTAATAACTTTTGAATACCTGAATCCTAACTTTTGGAATCAGTATGCTGAAAGTTTTCTTTCTGCATTGGAGCAAACAAACAACAGAGTCCAAAAAATAAAACAAAACTTGAACATCTGTGAGGCCCAAACATCTACCACTCGTAAATTCTCATTGTATCCACTAAGTCTGAGACACTTAAATTACTGACTACCTGCAACCCTATCCCCATAAATTATTGTTAACAGATTTAAATTTGGGGAAAAAAATAAAGGCAATTCTCCTTACAACTAAAAGCTGTGCCAACTATCTCAACACTGTAACTCCTTTTTCAATATATTAATTTGAGTAAATTTTAGAACAAGTTTTAGAATCCTCTTGCTTGGAAAGAATTCTTATAGTTGTTTTTTCTCAACCAAAGGGGATCTACTCAGTGGTCCATGAATATTTCCCAGACTATAAGACTTCACTGTGTGTCTCCGACATCAGAGAAGCGGCTTTCCCGTGCTGCAGTAATCCATGCCATCCAAACAGAGCCTTCTTACTGACTGGGTCATCAAAACACAGTGGCAGGCTAGAGAGGAAACAAGCCATTGCTCGGCTGTGAAAATGCATATAAGGAAGGTCCATCTCAGGAGGGGATGGTGACCCAAATCCAGGGGTTCCCTCAGCAGCACCCATCAGTTGGTACTAGATTATATTGACTATTTGTATAACAGTAAACATCAGGATTTATAACCAGTGCAAGCCAACACTGATAGAGGTAAAAAGTCAATTTCTATGAAACATTCTCACTTGCCAAGGTTAAGATAAGCAAACATTCTTGTCATATATTTGTTAATTCAAGATTTTCTTAACAAAAGCAGATGATATGTGCTGGAATCTGCTGGACTACATCTGCCCCTTAAAAACTATTCCCCTTATCATTTGGGGGCACACAAAAACCTCTTGGGAAGAAACTGGTTTGTGCTATTTGGAATCGGAGTCCAAGGTTATCTTGATATTTAAGTAACTGAGTGGTCCCAGGATTCCCCAACTTACTCTCAGTGGCAATATATAACCATGGTTCTGGAACCAGAGAGACTTGTGTTCAAGTCCTGGCCCTGCCCCCTACTGGCTGCGTATAATTAGGAAGTCAGGTAACCTTTCGTGTGTAAAATGGGAAAGGATTATTAGTTAGAATTCGTAATGCATTGGCTAACATAATTTATTGGCTTTGCTTTCCTCTGGGTCGTCTTCATTTGTAGGAAGATTCTTCCCGTGGAATAGCAAAGATGGGCCTTTGCCATTCCAAGTACACATATTCTTGATACTAGAAAACCCAGAAAAAATAGCAAAGTGTCTCTCCCCCAAGAGCCACATGAATCCCCAGCATGGATTCTGGGTGGCTTTTCTTGAATTCTATTCTCACCCTTGGGCAACAACTTTGGCTACTGCGATTAAGTACACACTGGCAGATTCAATCTATGTTACACGGAGGTGAAGGTACAATTACCTTCTGCACCACCAGAATTACATGGAAGGGTAGTTTCAGAAAGAAAAGGATGAAGACAATTCAAAACATAGCAGATGTTCATTCATGGTCTACTCACCATGACAGATATGAGAGACAATGTCAGCAAAGTACCTGACACAATGCCTGTCAGTAGATATTTTTTTAAGAGGCCTACTTACATAGATAAGCTAATTCGATTGAGACGTTTCACTTATTTACTTGAAAGTTAGATTTTTGCCTTTTTCTCAGCAATCTCTCAAGCATCTAATCAGATACTTTCTTTAATGTCTAAGCACATGCTAAACACGATCAGTAAAAGCTAGAATTTTCAAAGAAATAATCAAAAGTTCTTCCTTTAAAAACAAAGTCTGAAAGCCTAAGCAATCAAAATACAGCTTGCAAGCAATATACTGAAGTGCTAGAAAGTCACACTGCCAAAGAAGAGAAAATTGCCACACTTGAGAATAGGAAGCTCCATCGAGGCCGTCAACTTTAACCTCCACTTGAACTGGCTGAGACAGAGACCATAAACAGTCATTGAAATGGTTGCAGACTTGGTGTGTTATATAAAAATGCTGTATGGAGTACTGAAAATGAAATCTAGATGTTCTCTAGTTCTAAAAACTCCATATTCTTGCTTTTGCAGCAAATATCTTAAGATCTGAAAATTAGATACAGTGACATTTTTCCTAAGGTTACCATTCGATCTGCAAGGGTAGTTTGTACTCCCACTATTTTAATCCACATACATCTGCTTTAGAGTTCCTCCCTTTGCTGGTTATAAGAAGATGTTTATCAAGTAACCAGAACTGAGTATGTGCTAGGCCACTGTGATATAATTTGAGTGAACTTGACTCCATAATTGTCTCCTATAAGGGAGAGTTATGTCTTAACTAACTTAAGATTGGGTTGTCTATATACTGCAGTCCCCTGGGGTTTCTGATGGAAAGACAATGGGAGCAGAGATTCAGAGGTAGGGAATTACACCACATGAATGCTTAGTCATTCAGTTGCCTGGAAAAGAGAATGCAAAAAAGAGGCTATTGGAAATATACATGAAATATTTTAATGAATATCTGATGAAAGCAGTTTATAGAAAGTTGGATTTTAATATTTATGCTTATAGATGAATCAATAAAAATTATTTTAAAGAGAGAATTCTATAGATCTTTACAACTCCAGGGTGGCTGAAACTCAATGTTGCTTTTAATATATTAAAAAAGTCAAAATTACTTCACATTTCAGAACAGAAACTTTCTCTGTCAGCAGCTACATCATTTTCTGGTCCTACTCTCCTACACTTTTTTGCAAACAAATAGGATAAGTACAGCAAATTATGTGAACTGCTTTTTAGAACATGAATTCTGTGTATTTAAAATTTTTTGACTTCACGCTGAAATTTAAGCAATGTGGCTTTTTTATTAAGCAGTTACTTTCAATGTACTGGTTTTCTTACTGCCGGTTTCCAACGCTTGTTTTCAAAAGCTGAAAAGAAATCTGCTGTTAGCTTAATTGCCAACACACATCATTTGGGGAGAAAGAAAAGATCATTTCCCAGGACAGAGATGACCACACTATCTTTCTGGGAAAAGTGTTTTTACTAGTTTTGTTGAACCCTGACTTGATTGCATGTTACTTTTAACCTTGAAAACTTCTTCAAGGCTTGATGGATTATAATAAGAAAACCTTCTTATGGGACAGACCCTATCCTCCTGGAGTTTAAATCTGGCAATTTTCCATGTGATTATACAATGAGGAAATTCATTTTGCTGATTGCTTGAGATTGACTTTTGTGGAGGATGATATTATTTACCAAAGTTAAATAGAACCCTAGAGCTCTAAAGACCCCGCGAGTCCCCCAAGAGAAGAATAAAGATAATAACAGACTGACATCCCACACTCACATCCCAAGTGGGGAAAAAGCTAAGTACATATATCATCAAGAAAAAATCAGTCTCTGTTATGTAGGTAGCTATTTTGAATAATAACTTTCAGTATCACTCATTACTCATGGACAGAAGGAAGGTGAAAAGTTTGTATAACAGATGACATAATCTCTACATAACAATCAGTAAACTGAAAGCTTGAACCTTCTTATTAATTGCAGAGAATACAAATAAACTCCTTGCCCTCAAGTAGCTTCTAATCTAAAACTAGAGATAAAACATTAAAAGATATAAAGCAACAAAGCATCTTAAAACAGATAAATAACAAAAAAATGTTATAAAAACTCTTCATTGCATTTAAAGGGCAGCATACATAATTTCATGTTGAGAGAAGCTCATGAAAGGGGGTGAAGTTTCAGTTGGAGCTGAAAGACCGGGTAGGATTTTGATAGAGAAATATGTTGAAGGCTCTCTGCGTAGGGAGAAACGAGTGAGCAAAAATGTGGAGGAAAAACAACATCAAAGGAATAGTGATGAGTGAAGTTGGATTGAAATGGAAGGTTTGTGTGAGAAAAGTAGATTAGCTTGAAAGGTATATAAAAGGTAAATTGTGTGAGCCCTCAAATGCAGTGTAAAGAGATTTATTCCCAAGGGCTATGGAGATTAACCTTAAAGAAGATTGATGTATGAGGGGTGAACTGGACAAGGGAGAGGCTGAACACACAGCAAACATAAACTATCTTTGTGCAACCCTTTCATATGTGGTGCAAGTGTTCTTGCAGCAGGCAGATGGAGTCAGCACGCTATCAGTGGGAATGGAAAGGGCAGGATGGATGCAGGAGATACGACAGAGGAATGTCTGATTAGAAGAAGGAGTATCAGACTTTCTGCGTCTGGATGACGGGAAAAGTGTGATACAGAAGCAAAAATGTGGACATCAAAGGGATGGCTTGTACAGGAAGAAAGAGAACAAGTTTGGTTTTAAAAATGAATTTTAGTACTGGTGTCCAGTGAGGAGCCCAGAAGCCAAACTGGAGAAATATATTTGCTGTCTGCCTTCAGAATAGGTGAAACCACAAGTGTAAAATGAGACCCCAAAGGGAGTGGGTGTAAGGAAAAAAAGACTTAACCTTACTAGTATCCAAGCTCAGGATAACAAGCTAGAGGAAGAGGAGGCAGCAATGAAGGAAGAGGCTGGATAGACTAGAGGTGTAGAGAGGGAAACTGGAACAGGACAGTGAGCTGTGACAGAGACCAAGGGCTGAAGGTGTTTCCAGAAGAGCAGAGCTCTCCTTTGGAGTGGCACGTCCTCAGGACACACAGGTATTCTCTGCTCTCCCCTGTGGGGTACAGACTCTGCCCTGCAGCTTCATCTCTGCCAGTGTCCAAGCGGGTAAACTCATTCATTGCCCAAATAAAGCCACAGCTTCCCATTGTCCTTACCTATACTAGCACCAACATTTTGAACTCAGTAACTGAGAAGGAAAAGAGGAAAGAAAGAAAGAAGAAGGAAGGGAAGGGGGCCAACCCTGTGGCCGAGTGGCTAAGTTCACGCACTCCACTACAGTGGCCCAGGGTTTCGCAGGTTCGGAGCCTGGGCAGGGACATGGTGCCACTCATCGGGCCACGTAGGTATGCCAGAGGTAGAGGGCCCTACAACTAGAATGTACAACTATGTACCAGGGAGCTTTGGGGAGAAAAATGAGAATTAAAATCTTTAAAAAAACAGAAGGAAGGGAGAAAGAGAGGGAGAAAGGAGAACGTATTAAATAATGTAAGATGCTACAGAAAAGTTAAACAGCACGAAGGTTGTCAAAAGAAAAAACAAGGTGTTCTGAGAGGGTATCTGAGAAAGAGAAACATTGTATTCTTTAAGTAAAGTTGTTTTAATAGTTAAGAAGTCTGCCATCTTCATTATAATAACTCAGAAAGAGAAGAAATCTGAGAATTTCCTACAGCCCAATACACTGAATTCAACTTTGCAGATTTCATTAACTGTGATGGTGGCCTTTAATTTACATCACAAAATATGCATCCACAGTAGACTAGCCAAAAATGTTACAGTTTTTGTAGCATCCATTTTGTTTAAGGAAAAATTAAGCACGCATTAATTAGAACTTTGCTAAAAGTTTTCTCTTTATTCATTTGAAGTGCTGTGATAAATTGACTGACCAAATTTTTGCCCAATGAAAGCAAACAAACACACACTGACAGCTTCCTAATTGAACAGGCACACTGCTGTGTTTTTAAATATTCACTGAAAAATTCCCAGGCATGGAATTGAGCTGTTCAGTGTCTCTTTCCCCCATATGTCCTGTAATAATTAAAACCTCAATTCCACTTTGAGGAACATTTAACACCATCTTTCTCGCTTTCTTCAAATAATAAATGTGGCTGCTAAATCAACCATAGACTCATAAAGCTAAAAGAAATCTTAGGATCATCAAATCTTAGAATCAGAATAAAGGATATTACCTAAGCCAGTTTAATCAGAGACATACATTTCAATAGTTTTTAAAATAACTTCAGGTTTTCAATACCCTTTGCAATGGGCAACCAACTTGGTTATTACCAGGTAGGCTCATTCCTACTCTTTCTCTAATAACACAGTTTCTGTGCTTATAATAAAGGGACTGAGAGGTTTCCTAAAGCACGTTTTTAGATATTAAACAAATGCATTGAAACATACATAAACAAGCAAATATACCTATACTGGTTAAAATTATGTTGGGCTGTAACAACTGAATCCCAAAAGAATAGTGCCTTACGCAAGCATTTTATTGTTCTCATGTGGAACTTCGGGGATATGCAGTATGGACAATTAGGGCCACTCTGACCCCAGCCTTCTTCCATCTTCTGTTTCACTTTATCGGGTCACTTTATCACATTCCGAGATGACTGCCTCAAACTACATTTGCCCAAAGAAACGTGTTTCTAATGTTTTATATTATAAATAACTCTGTAATAAAGTCATTTACAGGAACCTTTGTTTATATCTCCCATTTTTCCTCAGAATAAACCCCTAGTACCAAAATGTCATTCCGGAAGGGTGTAATAAAGTAGAATTTCACCAGCAGTGGAGAGCAGCACCCCTATGCCCACACACATCCTTGACAAAATTGAGTCCATGCTTCTCTCAATGACTTGACAGGTGGAAATGTTTTCTGGTGATTTTAATTTGTGCTTCTTTGATCATAAGTGACCTTGAACAACTTTTGTGAATACTAACTACTCATATTTATTCTCTTGCAAATTATCCTGATACTCTGATAATTTGTTTGAAGCTGGAATGAGAAAATTATATGAAAACACTTTGCATATTATAAGATGCTCTAGAAATACGAGATGCCATTAGTGTTTTACTTATAGTAAGAATGTGTTCTCTTTCTACTTTTAGAATTATTGTTCATATCAAATAAAATATTGTATGTGACAATGCTTTGAAAACTTAATATATTTTATATGTAGAATACATTTGGATATACTCAAAAGATGCTTAATTTGTTGATTGACACAGATGAAAAATCAGTGACAAGGAAGGTGTGAAATCAGTTTTCCTATAGTCATCACTTGACTCATGTCCCATCTCTACATTGATACGGATCCAGGTATATGTCAAAAGTAAGTTTTTCTACTAAGTTCCCTCCCAAATCACCCTTCAGGAGGGAAACAGATTTGCAAAAAAACACTATGGTTTGAAAGAGAAATGGGGCTACTTTCTAGACTTCTAAGAAGAAGTTATCACGATGGGTTTTGAAACTGACCTCACTTTTCTTCTAAGAGAAAACAGAAACTACAATGCAGGAATTCCCTCCATATGCCTCCCCTCTCCTTGAGTTATCTGAACCTACAGGCATCATTATTGGCTTTCCTCTGCACTTAGGCTAGGAGAAGCTCCTCTGCAGGAGCCCCGTGCAAGCTCATTTCTGCCCAAGGCTGCAACTAACCTGTTCGATTTTGTCTCCCAAATAGGTAACTCCAGCTAAATCTTACCACAGACCAGCTAATCCACATTCACTTCAAACAAACACTGAATTCATCAATATTTCTCTGTATTTCAGCATCCCATTAAGCAAACACATTATGTACTAACACTGTCAAAAACAAAACATCTTTTTTGTATGTGACAATAAACATTTCAAAGGCATATAATTCAAGTTACCAAGATATGCAGATTTGGGACACAAAGAAAAGAGGCAATAGCAATATTATCTTATTCTACCTTATTTATAAATTTTAACATTTTCTGATTATCCTGCTTATTTCAAAGTAGTATGAAGTATGCTTGTTTAAATTATATGTGATTTTATCAGAATTTGAATTAATCTATTGGACTTCTGCTATTATTCTTTTTATGGATGGTTTTTTTTTTTGCATTACTTGACTTGTCATGGTTGCTGGTTATCTTGAGGGCTTGGTAAGATATATGCAAAAGAAATTAGAGGAAAAGGGACATTTATGAAACAATCCCAATATTAAATACACTTCACAGGAAATTAAATGCATAAGTGTTTCCAAAAGTGAATATTCTTAAATAAATCATAATTATTTTTCCGGAGAAGAGTGCAACATAATTCAACCCTTGGCTACTGAAAGTTATCTGTCCCTTCTAGGAGCAATGAAGTGTTTCCAAAGGGCTTTGGAACGATAGAAAGCAAAGCACAATAGCTGTGTGAAGGGTGGTTCTTTATGCAGTTGGGAAAAATGAGCATAATGATCCCAGTGCCATCTATAGGAAATATTAAAGTATAGTAAGAAATCTTACAGAGTTGATTGATAAGTAACCTTTAGCTAATATATTTCTTATGCAAAACAGGTTAAGCCTTTAGGCCTTAATTCTGAAATGATTAAAAATTTCTCATGCAAGGTACGCTATGGACCTTAACTCTGACCTCTCCTGCTATGAGTGTTGGCTGCGTCTAGAGATAGTCTCCACTCTGGGTCCATCACAGTGACTGAGCGTGGCTGAACATCTGAGGCATTAGTTGCAATCTTTTCCTGCTGAGGATGTGTTATGAGGGCTGCCGTGAACAGCTGGGATTGTTGTTTGTAATGATCTCTATTTTCCTCATAGGTGGTCTCTTGCTGCTACAGCTTCTAAGCAATCATCTGCGATGTTGACTTCTCTTAACGCTGTGATACTTAGCACTGAACTGCCTCCCACTTTACTTGTCTCCATTAGAAAAACACCCAAATGCTTAGTAGCTGCAAATGTCAAACGTGTGGTGTCTGAAGCGGCTGCCAGACAATATGTGAAATGGAGAATGTCGGTTATTACCTAGATGTTGAAATAAAATAAGTGTTTGATATCAAACCGAGGAAAGACTAAGGCTGACATGACAAGTTGTAGCTTGACTGAAAATTCCGATTGGTAGTGGCTGCCTTTGCTGCTCCAGCTTGTGAATCTGCATTTGGCAGAAAAGCTAATTATTCATTAGCAATGTCTACCCTCAGTACATGGGTGGTGATTCAAATCTATTCATTTGGGCTAAGGGATTCTAGACAAATCTGATTGTCATTGAGAGTTTTATACTATCTTTGCAATAAATTGCTTTTAAAAGCCATCAGTAAGCAGTGTAATGTACACAGGTACAGGTTAACTTTAATCCTCAAGGCAGGGGCAATCAGTTACATTTGAAATAGATTCAAGAGGAATCCACATTCAGGAAGTGCACTTAAGTGCTTCAGATATTTTATGAAAATCTTTACAAGAAGTTTCATTAATCACAAAGAAATCTTAGCCATAAGTTTTCAATGCTGAAAGGAACGGTTTCTGAAATATGTGATTGGCTGGAAAGAGTATGAGACACTGAACAAGGAAGGTATAAAAACTCAACAAACCCAATTGAGAGTCACTTGAGATTCAGGGTTCCAAAGGCCATAGGCCACTCCATTTCAAGGGCAGCTCTGCCGTGTGACACCAGTAAGTGCTGGTTGACCCTGTGTGTACATTAGGCAGTCTAGGCTAAGACTTGCTTTCATCATAGAATATCACCTGGTAACGTGAAGGTGAGAAGGGAACATGCAGCCCCTGCATCTCTCTGTTCATGTGAGACAAGTTGTTGGCCAGTCAAATTGGTTTAGATGAGTGCAGAAAGGGGTTCCTCTTTTGTTTGAGATAGTCATCCCATCTCTCTACTTTTCTTTCTTCCTTTTTCTCAGATACATTTTATGTGTAATGTTTTGTTGAAAATTATCTTCTCCACCATCCTTCTCTGTAGCTGATTCTTGCAACTTTTTATACTTACACTTGTATCTAGCATTTGATGATCCATTTTAATGGTGTTGGCTTAAACTCACAGGATTAACAGTTATTGAAGTCTGCATAAGTGTCTCAATATGCTAAAAGCATGTCCATTCATTTTTGCAGGCTAACGGGCCAATACTCTACTATTTGTCATGTCTCGGAGCCGCTTGAGGAAGAACAAAACACAACATCGGTTCTAGGGTGCAGTTTTGAAAGACCAGCCTTGAGCCACTGCCAACTCCAGAGTACCCCAGGTCACACATATAAAAAGCAGCCTTTCTTCAGTCTTGCTCCTAGGCCAATAGCTTTGCTGGATGCAAAATAGAATTTCAAATATTTTACTTTCTTGGTCTGACGCAGACAAGTATGAATTCTGCATTTAAATTTTCCAGCTTTGCCTGTGAAAAAGATATTATTTGTCGTTGGGGAATTATCTATGATATCTTTATTTCCCCAGGCTTCAGTTTATATTCATTGACAGGTGAACAAATCAAGAGCCTCTGGTTCAAGAGGTCCAATGTGGGTAATGACAAAGAGGCTGATATCAGACTAACCCTCCCACAGAAAACAATTAACACTTTGGACAGATTATAAAAAACAACTAATTGAAAGCAGTGGAGAGAGACCAAAAGCAGGCAGCAATTGAAGAAGGGAACCGTACTGACATCCATATTTAAATAGCTTTTCCTCTAAAGGAAATTCTCAGCAGCTGGAACCTAAGCAGAAATCTACAATCTTTGAGGATGGGGTGTCACAGGACAGTTTCAATGAAAGTTATAGTATTTTACGTAACTATTAAGAATATTGAGGGGCTGGCCCCGTGGCCGAGTGGTTAAGTTCGCGCGCTCCGCTGCAGGTGGCCCAGTGTTTCGTTAGTTCGAATCCTGGGCGCGGACATGGCACTGCTCATCAGACCACGCTGAGGCAGCATCCCACATGCCACAACTGGAAGGACCCACAACGAAGAATATACAACTATGTACTGGGGGGCTTTGGGGAGAAAAAGGAAAAATAAAATCTTTAAAAAAAAAAAAAAAAAAAGAATATTGAAAGTATCTATAAGTTTGAAAGATTAATTGGAAATATTGACTATGCAGAAAGATGATCAATAGGACATGTCTTTCCTTTTGGACAACTGAAATACTTAAAAAGAATATTGAACATACTTAATTTATAAGTTCACCTAAGGATATCTGAAGATGCTTACTGAGTTTGAAATGGTACCAAATATTACTCCAAAAATACTTAAAAATGATAGTTTAAAGTTGCTAGACTTAAAAATTACAATAGTAAGATTTGTAAGCTAAAATTAAGAACTTACTCTTAAGGAAGTACTAAGTTTTTGAACTTGTAACTTTAATAAATTGAATTCTAATTACTGGAAACAGAAATAAATCTCTGGACAGTTTTTTTTTTCCATGAAAAAGAAAAAAAGAAAGAAGAATCCTCAAAGATCCTAAAGATCTTACACTGTCAGAGACAAGAGCACAATTATTACAAGAGGGGACCGGATGGGAGGTTCAAAGATCAAGCAAATGGGAAGACAGGAGATTTGCAGGAGCTGAGGAGCCAGAGGGAAGAATGCAGGAAGAGACCAAATATAGCAAGAACAGGAAGGACCTTGATGACCACCAAAGTCACCCTTTGTTTTAGCCAGGAAACCTATATGTTTATAGTAGATATAGGTACTTAAAAAAAATAGGGTAGTAGCCAGCTCTTTCTTCCTTTTCGTGATGCCAGAACATGTGGGATACTGCAATCACCCAGCTGTAGGGAAAGTTAAGGCCACAAGGAAAAACTGCACTGGAATAAATTGCTGAAACCCTACAGATCCATCATTATTCATTCTTGGAAATCAACTATTTCTGTTCTACAGCAGAATGTTAACCAGAGTTTTGATAATGAAATGTACTACAAAGCAATAAAGTGAATAATGCCAACAAGGAGATCTAAGCAAGCTATTAGATTATTCTCTCCTTGAAATACCCAGACTCCCAGAGCTAATTTGATGTACACATCTACAGACTATCTTATCCCTGGTGAGCAGAACAACCACTTTTCCTTTACCATGTCGTTTCTGACTTCACTTTATATTCCACACGTAGGAATATACAAGAGACCCTATCATAGTTATGTACGTGTTTATTTTTAAATCCACCTTATTTTTGGAAGAGTAAAATTTATATTTAAAATAGAACAAAACAGATAATTGGACAATAGAGTCCTGACTTAGATTATTTCCATTTCAATCTTGAAATCTATTTTCTTTATATTAAAATTTTTTGCTCCAAGATATATTAGAATTTTTTCACTAGGATTAGAAATCATTTCCTTAGAAACTCAATGAAGACAGATTTTTATTGACTTTTTCTGATTTACTTCTACCACTTCCTAACGCTGGATGTTCAGGAACGTTGTTCAAGTGATAACATTTGCGCATGTCCTACTGCATGTGTCAACAGGCAGAACTTCTGGGCTTAACCAGTGGTTCTCAAACTTTCTTCTCTGCACTCTTGGGTTACATAACACATCCTCATCAGCAGCAGGGGCTCACTATGGCTAAACTGAGGGTAGGGGTTCAGGAGGAATGGATTTCAAAGAAGCCTCAGTAAATTTCTAATATTACCCTTTACCCCATCCCCTTGAGAATAACATGGACAAACGGTAACTTCAGGAGGAAGATGACAAGCAATTTAGGTGAACAATTTGCTTTTAGGAAAACAAATCTCTTTATAGAAGCACAAAATAATCCTATTTCACAAACGAATTATCCTTATAGCACAATGAGTAAGAGCTTGGACTCTTGAGCTAGCATGATGGATTCAAAGACACTACCATTTAGTTGGTCTACGGCATTAAACAAATTCCTGAAGCTCTTGTGCCTCTATTTCCTCATTTTGTAACACAGGGAAAACAATAAGGTACCAACTTTATCGCCTTCTGAGGATTAAATGTATTGAAACTAGCAGAGGAATTGAGACTATGCCTAACCTTCCTCAAAAAGAAGAAGAATTCTATAAATGTAACCTGTTATTGTTACAGTAGTGGTTGTTAAAAGGATACTTGGCTTTTTTTAAGTTATTTTATATTCTTGAAAGTAATAAAATGCATCCTGTTGTGATATATATGTATTAGTCTGCTCAGGCTGCCATGACAGAATACCACAAACTGGGGGGCTTACATACCAGAAATTTATTTCCTCATTGTTCTGGAGTCAAGAAGTCCAAGATCAAGGCGCCAATAGGTTGGGTTCCAGTGAGGCCTCTCTTCTTGGTTTGCAGATGGCAGCCCCTTCACTGTGTCCTCACCTGGCCTTTCCTCCATGCACACACACATACGCACACAGATCTCTGGTGCCCAGTTCTCTACTTGTAAAGACAGCAGTCCTATCAGATTAGGGCCACTTCTTATGACCTCATTTAACCCTAACTACCTCCTTAAAGGTCCCGTCTCCATAAATAGTGATATTGGGAGTTAAGGCTTCATTCAATAAATGAATTTGGAGGGGACACAATTCAGTCCATAACAAAAATATAATCCAGATATTTGGTATTTTTAACCAATGTCACTACAATATTCTTCCCTACTAAATAGCCTGGATTACTTTAGCTAAATAACTCACTAGAAGAACAATCTAATGGCTTTGAAGAATTAAATTCCTAATTCCTAACTTCCTCTAAAAATAGCATTTTCAGGTAGAACCAAATTAATCATAAGTCTAAACCAATATTTTGCCTATATCTTACCAAAGCGCTTCTTAAGGGAGGGCGTATTGGGCAGAGACCGAGGGCACAGCCCATGGATGGTTACCTAACAATTATCAGACTTTCACAGGGAGCTTTCTCAGAAGATACTTGTCCTTCTCACTAACCTCTCCACCTCTGGAAAGTTGTATGTGAACATCTTTGGGTACTGTTAAAGGATCTCCCCAGATTTCTCCCATGTCTTTCCTTTCTTTGCAGAAAATTATACAACAAATAGCTCCCTGCCAGACCCATTGGCTGCCAGAGCATATCAGCCTCCACTTGTCAGTGAATATCAAGCACAGTTATTTAGAGTATTCTAGCAATTGAGCCAGACACCTCCTTATCTGCCAAGTCTATGCACCAAATTATTTTGCAAAAGAGAAAATTTTTTTGAAAACGAATCAGATGGTATCTGATACATTGATGCCATTGAGTTTTATAAATACTTTTAAAAAAATGACTTTAACCTGCTTCATCTAGTGGTGATTGTTAGTTTTTCATTACTATTATAAGGTCTCTTTGTTCCTTTTTAAAACACATTAAGGATGTGTAATTCTAGGAAAATAATTTGAATGAAAAGTGCACTGGCATGTTAATATTCCAAAATCATAATGAAACACAAAGAGCAGCAAAAGGGAAAAATTACATGGACATATAATGTTGGCTTGGACATGGAGAGGAAACTATGCACTGTTCGATATAATAAATAAGTTACAAAGTTAACTGAGAACATAGATATAAGTATAGTAGTTTATATATAAAGTCAGTGGAACTGGCTGGTATTGGTTCATAAGAACAGATTTATTAAAATTTTAGGAAATTTGCTGGCTGATTGTTAAATCATTGGGAGCTTGAAATTGACAAATGCATAAGTATTTACATCATAAAAAGCAACAAATTCTACAAATCAGGACTTTTTCCTGGAGAGCTTATGGTTCAACATTTACCAGAATACCACCATACTATTCAGTGCAATTTACTTATCCATATTTATGGCTTTAATTACAAGCAGCTTACTATGTGAACGCTAGACAAATTTTTCCTCCTTCTTCCGCGTCTATCCACTCCTAGGTCAGCCCAGTTTATCTATAAAAAACTCTCTATTTGATTTTTTTTTCTTTTTAAGAGGAAAAATCTAAATGAGAAGCATATTGGCTTGGTAGCTATATTCTTATTCAGAAGTAGTAATATATCTCCACAGTCTTCCTATGAAGAGACATACGTACACGAGGAATTTCTACATCTTGAAGTCTACAGGTGTAGTTTTTTGTGTAAACAGGCTCCTATACTTCTGCATGTCATACTGTCTATAGCACATAGTATTCTCTAAGTCAATGATTCTTAAATAGCAATAGACCGAGGAATTACTTGGGGTCATCACGAGAACAAATTCTTGAATTTTCCTCTCAGAGATATCAAAGCTGGAAATCCAGGGTAGGATTGGGGGATCCAACATTTTATGGTGCCCCATGTGATTGTGCTGTCAGCAGTCCTCAGCCCACACCTAGGGAGCACTGCCATAAGGTGGCGTGTAGGGTGGTGGCAGAGATCTGCAGGCTTTTGGTCACCTTGCCAAAAATTACTTTGAACCTGCCTACTCTAAGGGGCAGTATTTGTTCAGTCTTTCTAGGTCACACTTACATCTCAATATCCACCTGTTCCAGGAGCCTTGATCAAATTAATTCATCCCCCAATTTGTCTGAATAATTCTAACCCAGCACTTTTGCTCTCTGAAACGCAGATTTTACTTGCCAATTGATTGCTGCTGAACAACTACTGCTGGTTTTCTTGGCTAGAGATCAGATTTTTGTGTCCAACTTCTAAGTAAAAGCAGGACTTTGCTGGGTTGGGACTTCCCCGAAGATCACACAACTTCTGTTCAAACTCATGCGTCCCAATTTGTAACCTTTTCCTTGGAGCTTCTCAGAAATACCCAAATGGAAATTTAAAGGCATTTGAATACACTTAGGGGCCTCCTGATCTCTCCCCCAAGGAGTAGAAAAAGAATTTTAACTACTTACCATCAATCGTTTATTATCTACGGGGTTAATATTTGCCTAACAACTTCAAAGATAGTGGCTGACCCAGCTAATCTCTTTGCTTGTTGGAGCTCCGCTATCCGACAGGGATTTGTTACAACAGAGGATTTCTCAGAGACTTGCTTTATATAAATCCTTTATTCAGTTAAACTAAGTAACTATAGGTACAGGCCACTTTTCTGGGTTTTCCCAAATGTTTCTTTTGCAGGTGATTTCCAGAATATATACATGCAGTAATATAATATTTCTAAATTTTTTAAAGTGAGATATAATTAACATATATTTCTAAATTTTAACCTCTGTTTTTCCCTACACACACGCCTTCTCCGAACTTAGTGATCTCTTCCAGCTGTGCTCCCTGGGCATCTCTTCTGTCTCCCAAGCCTGCACAGGGACAGGTGGGTGAATCTCTTGCTGCAGAAAGCTAAACAAAGCCTGAGGACCATGCAGGAGAGAGAATTGGAGGCTGAGGGCAGAGGAAGTTTTCCACTGGCAGAGTCTATGGAAGCAACCAGCTGAGAGGGATGAGTGAAAATGAGGGGGAGGCACCAGGTGGAAAGGAGAAGACAGTGGAAAAGCCATGAGCCCCTGGAAGCTAACTTTTCTGGAAACTAACTCAGGATGCAGTTGTTCCCTTGTAAGAACAACTCCCCTGAGTGGTCAGCCAGTTGTCTATGTTCTTTAGGTTTGTATTGACCGTGATCTTGACCACAGAGAGACAGCCCAGAGTGCAGACCAGCTCTCTCCATCCTCTTCTCAATCTGCTGGCATTGACAACCCACAGGCAGAAAGCTCAGGATACTTGGAAGCTTCCAGAAGAGAGAGTAAGGGGCTGATAGATGCTTAGAAAATCTGTGAGTTAAAGGTGAAATGAAGGGAAAGCCTTGCCCTGTGACCAACAGTAGAAAGCTAAAAAACATATAATACCCTTGGAAAACCTGCAGGAAAGTGCCCCTTCTGAGTGAACAGATATAAAAAGGCACCACTCCCAACAGAGAGATGACAGAAAGGTGCCTCCTCCAGGCAGATAAATACAGAGCAGCGTAAGAGTGCAAGTCAGAGCGCTATGGGCTGAACTTCAGTGCACAGCCTGCACAACTGCACTCGACATACCGGCCAAGGTGGGACCAGATATAAAAGCGGGCTGAAATTGCTCCTGTCCTTCCAGCCATGTGGACTGCCCTCTATGTGGCTAGCTTTTATCTTTGAAGACTCAGTTCAGGCATTGCCTTACCTTACTAGACTTGACCAATACTC
This sequence comes from Equus quagga, assembly GCF_021613505.1. Classification (NCBI taxonomy): domain Eukaryota; kingdom Metazoa; phylum Chordata; class Mammalia; order Perissodactyla; family Equidae; genus Equus; species Equus quagga. The sequence continues at coordinate 124,455,932 of NC_060273.1, forward strand.
TGTTCCCCAAAATACTTTGAATGTTTTTGCCTGGATACAAATTTAGAACTATTATGTTCAGATGACCTGTTTGCACGTCTATTTCTCCCTCTAAACTGTATCATCTAAACATCTCCCTCTAAACTCATCAAAGAGAAAACACAAAGCGTCGATCCTGGGGCATCTAGCTCTAGCATAGTGCCTGCTACATAGCACGATCTTAACAAACGTTTGTTTAGCTGTCTATCCCTTGCAAAAGCTGTGGCATATTTACAATAGCATTTGCTTCTCTGTTAAACACTCCTAAATAGAGGAGGAAAGTTAATGGTGCAGAGACTTTAGCAACACACAGACACTCCACTCCACTCAACAGTTTCCATGAAGAGCCCTTTTTAATTAGGCAAGTGCAAGCGGCAGCATTTTGAATTATTAATACACACTGCCTCTCCTTTAACCTAAGCACATATTCAGGTAGATTCTTAAAAATAAGCTCCTCCAAACTTAAGACATTTTGTGAAGTTATGTGTTTCACTGTCTTATTTGGAAATATTATGAAAGCTAACAACGATTATTTTAACGTCTGTATTTACCATGGACATGCAGAGGCTCTGACAATTTTTTTCTTAAGTACACACAATGCCATCACCACAATTGGTGGGACTGTATTGCAATTACGGGAATAATAATCTGCATGTTGAATTTTTGGATTTATAATTTAGAATACAACATAATTTAGAATAGAATATAATTTAGAATATAATTTATAATTTAGAGTATAATTTAGAAAATAGTCGGTAAATGAAATATTTGGAAAAGTCGCTATCATGTATTGTTCCAAAAAGATATGTGCTAGGAATTCCTAATGATGGCCCACTTTGAAACCTCACGATCTGTTGGAGTCTATAAAGCCAGGGATGTGTAGAACCCAGGACTATTCTGACATTTTCGTAGTGTTTTCAGTTTTCGTAAGTAGCCATTTACATCAAAAGGTAATAAACCATAAAAGCTGTGCAGTGGTGGCAGTAGTTTCATAAAACTGCCTTGACAATGAAATTAGTAATATACTGCCCTGTTTGATAGCAGATCTTTTTCAGATGTCATCTAAATGCAACTTTTAAAACGCTGGGGAAAAAGACATTCCATTTTAATTTTATGGGTGAACTACAGTAGGTTTAGTAAACATTAATTGAAATTCCTGTGTGCTTGGTCAACATGATAGCCAATGATTATCCAGACTTAAATTTTTAAACTTGTCTTTGTTTTTTCCTCATAAACTTAGGGAAGAAAAAACTGAAAAAAATTACATATGTGAGCAAAAATTTAACTATGAGATTGATCATCAGAATATTGCTTATATAGGAAAAATGGAAAATATCATACATGTCCTATAAAGGACACAGCTTACATAAATTATGGCCCAGCCCTATGACCCATCCATAGAACCGATGCTGCAAAATATATTTATCATCTTAAAGGGATTTAGATATTTTGTTGCTCAGTTTAAAGGCCCTGTTTAAGAATGTATATACTATAAACTTTGAAAATGTAAAAATTAGTAATAGTCCTGGGGCTGGCCCCGTGGCTGAGTGGTTAAGTTCGCGTGCTCCGCTGCAGGCGGCCCAGTGTTTCGTTAGTTCGAATCCTGGGCGCGGACATGGCACTGCTCATCAAACCACGCTGAGACAGCGTCCCACATGCTACAACTAGAAGGACCCACAACGAAGAATATACAACTATGTACTGGGGGGCTTTGTGGAGAAAAAGGAAAAAAAAAATAAAATCTTAAAAAAAAAAAAATTAGTAATAGTCCTAACAAAAGTAGGACAAAATTGTTTGACAGGAAGTAGGAAAATGTGTGCGCATTGATTTCCTAATCTTTTACAGAGGAATTCAATAGATACCATCTAAAGTTAACGTTTTCTGAATGACGTTGTTTAAAACATAACTCACTGTTATTTCAGAAGCTGTGGGCAAAATTAAGCAGGAACAAACTGCATAAAAACTCCTTTTTTTAATCTCTCTCTGAAATATTGCTTATTTTTATATTTAACCTTTTTAAATTGTCTTTTCTTTTGATGTTTGTAATTGAACCCAAGGTAACATTGTATGGATAAGCTGGTATGCACACCTTGCTAAAGCTTTGGTCATAATGCAATTTAAAAAACCAAAAGATAAAATAGTTAAATAAATTGATTATAATTACACGCAGAAATAGACTGAGCTTCAAACAGGGCAGGAACGAAGAGTTAAAGGAAGAGGCGGGACTTGAGGTCCTGAAAGGTGTATAGAAAGAGGACAGAGAGGAGATTGAAGGCTGTTTAAATAAGGGGTGGAGGACCCAGAAACAGCTCTGCTAGCAGGAGCCAAATGCTTCTGCCTTTCATTCAAGTAAGAAATGCCTTGATTCATTGATTCCACTCTGGTTTGGGCTGGAGGGGAAAAAAAATAGTCTGCAGAGTACCAGTGACAGAGTAGAGATAAAGGGAGAGCAAAACCAGGGGGAAAAAACCCAGATAAATACATGAAAACAAATCCTGATATCATTTGCAATACAAGGAAAAATGAATGAAACAGCTTGGCTGAAGCTCAGCATTAATGCGAGAATATCGGGAGGACTACACGTGGAAAGGTAAATCGGGGTTAGAATGTGGAGGCCTGAAAGCTAAGCAGAGTAGTAGGTTGTAACAAGGATGAATAACCACTTCTGGTTTTGAAGTTAGACTTTGGAAAGATTTAAATGATGGAAAATGAACTAGAAGTATAAAAGAGGGAGGAGAGAAACAATCCCTCTTCACAGCCTACTACATTGAAGGCAGTGGTCAATAACTTCTCATTTAGTATCTACAACCTGATAGGGCATATATTATAATTTTCATTTAACAGATGAAATTAGGGCTCAGATACTGATGTTCTTTCCTCCTGATTTCAGTAATTTGAATCTTCTCTCTTTTATCAGTCATTCTATAAATGAAGGTTTACAAATTCTGTTGATCTTTTCAAAGAACCAACTTTTAATTTTATTGATTTTCTTTAATGTCTTCTTTTTTCTATTTCATTTATTTCCATTCACAATTATTTCCTTCCTTCTGTTTGGCTTGATTTAAGTTTACAGATATTTTGTAGTTTCTTAAGGTGAAAGTTTAGGTTATTGATGGGAGATTTTTCTTTTTTCATATAGGTGTTTACCTATATGAAATTGGTTTCCCTCTAAGCACTGTTCCAGCTGAAGCACATAGGTTTTAGTATGTTGTATTTTTGTTTTCATTCATCTTTAATAAAATGCCGCTTGTGATTTCATCTTTGACCCATTGGTTATTTACAACTATTTTGTTTAATTTCCACAATTTGTGAATTTCTTAAATTTCTTCCTGTTTTTGACTTCTAATTTAATTATTTTGTAGAAAGAATTATACCAAAACCAGACAGAGATATCAGAAGAAAACTACAGGCTAATGCTCCTTATGAATCACAAAAACCATCAATGTAGCTCTAGCAAACTGAATCCAACAACATATAAGAAGGATTATACACCAAGTGGGATACATCTCAAGAAATAAAGAGCCTTAACATCACAAAATCAATTAGTGTAATACAACATATCAACAGAGTAAACAACAAACACACACGATCATCACAACTGATGCAGAAAAATCATTTGACAAAATCCAACACGCTATCATGATAAGAAACACTCAACAAACTAGGAACAGGAGGAAACTTCCTCAACCTGATAAACACCATCTACACAGAGCCCAAAGCTAACATCACACGTAACGAGGAAAGACTAAAGGTTTTCCCTATAAGTTCAGGAACAAGACGAGGATTCCACTCTTGCGACTTCTACTCAGCATGGTACTGGAGGTTCTAGTTGGGGAAATTAGGCAGAGAAATAAGTAAAATGCATTCAGATTGGAAAGAAAAAAGCAAAACTATCTCTACTCACAGATGACATGATCTCGTATTTAAAATATAGCTTCCAAGCTCGTTCTTCTTGTTGGCACAATACAGTTCCTTGCAGTTGTAAGATGGAGGTTCCTATTTCCTAACTGGCTCTCAGCCAAGGGCTGGTTTCACCTCCTAGAGGCCTCCCTTGTTCCTTGCCATGGGGCCTGCTCCATCTTCAAGCCAGCAATAGCTCGTCAAACCGCTCACATGCTTTGAATCTCTTAACTCACTCTTCTGTGACCAGCTGGAGAAAATTCTCTGCTTTTAAAGGGCTCATGTGATTAGGTCAGGCCCACGAAGATACTCTCTCTGTTGGAAGGTCAACTGATTTGGGACTTTAATTACACCTGCAAAATCCCTTCATGGCAGTACCTAGATTAGTGTTTGTTTGAATAACTGGGAGAAGGTACACGTACACCAAGGGCCAGGAATTTGGAGAGAAGGAGCATCTTAGAATTCTGTCTGGCACGACACCCTTTTAGCAAACTGGCTAAACTGTTACAGCATTAGTGAACTGTTTCTTTAAAAAATATGTTAGTATAAGAACAGAGAAGATGAACGCCAAGCTGCACGGTGGGTATGCAAAGATAGAAAATTGATCATTGCTACTGAGTTTACTGTTAGACTATAGTATGAGGTGAGTGTGGCCAGAATATAGCGTGAAGTAGGTGACAGGTGAAGTTGTTCAGACAGGTACTTTTATGCCACATTTACGACAGGGTGGAGAAGGAATTTTAACACTAGGTCTTCCCAAATGAGGGACCCCTGATTTCTGATAAGAACCCGACTTCCGAGGAGTTCCAGTCATGTCATGGTCCTTGGGTTCCGTGGGGAGGAAGATCTTTAGTTCTCAGGTCATTTCAGATCACGATTTCTTCTTTTGCGCATGCCCTGACTTCGTGACTTTGCAGATTTTCTGAAAGGCAATGCTTAATCACTCTGTTGATAAGAGATGGGATCAGCAGATCTGGTCCTGGAGGGCCCGCAGTTACAATGTAACACTCAGAGATTGGCATGTAGTAAGCGCTTATTTAAGAGTCTGTTATCATCATTATTAAAAGGGTAAGAATGGAGAGCATTTAGAAGGCTACTGAAATAATAAAGACAGGAAGACTCATGTCAGTAAAGACAGGCATTTAGATCAAAATGAGAAATATTAAGAAGTAAATCTGACTGGACCTTGTTTGATAAGGTGGATATGCAAGAGTAGTCGAGAATGATCCCAGGCTTTCTGGCATAGGTGAACGGGCGGATGCTGAATCCCTAACCCAAGACAGGAAATAAGGAGAAGGAGCATACTTATAATGGGGCTGGTTTAGCTGGAGATGATCACTACAGGCACACAGTCACACGTGTTTGAAAATTAGAGTCTAAACTCTGGAGATTCAGATTTAGGAGTGACTGACACATAGACAGTAGGTATATGAGATCATCTAAGAAGACTTTGTAAAGAGAAAAGAGCAGGTTGACCAAGGGTTGAACATTGGGAAGCACTCGAGATGGAAGAAGAGGAAAAACCGGCGAAACAGACAAAGAAGCAGTGGTCAGAGATTCGTGAGAACAAGGAGAGGATATCATCAGGAAAGCTAAGGGAATAAATAATTTGAAAAATTACCAAAGTAACAAATAAGGCCTGAATAGTATCCATGGGTTTTAGCATTGACACTGTAGATGTCATTAGTGTCCCCAAAGAGAACAGTAAAGTGGATGAGGCAGAAGGCAGACTTACAGTGGCTGAGCAGTAAAAGGGAAGGAAAGAAGCTACTGTCAGATTTTCTACTGCTGAAGGAAAGAAGCTATTGTCAGATGCTAGAGGAAAATTTTGATACAGTGACAGAGTTTGGAGCAAAAAGAAATGAAAAGGTCTGCTGTAATGTGGAAGAAGGAAGTTCAAAAGGTGAGTGTTTAATTAGTCTCCCCAGCATGGCTTGTTTGTTAAGTAAACTCTCCAGCATGTAGTATTTAAAACTCTCCCTGATTACAGTTCGTAGCGTCTCTCTAATAACTTAGCTATTAGTTAGTGTTAACTTCGTGTGAAACATAAACCACCTATGATTCAAATCTGGGAGGAAAACAGGCTCAAAAATAAAATATCACTTTTGTCAGAGATCAAAGGTTTCCTGTTCCCCACACTTGTGACAGTGTGTCAGTTACCTCCTGCGGCGACTCGGAGCCTTGAGGGGGTTTTGCTTTTGTACAATTACCTATATTTTAATGCCCAGAAGGGTGTCAAAATTGGTATCTTCAAATACATCTTAAGAATTTCTGGGTCATCTTCAACTTGAAGATCATTCTAGCCTCATCAGGCTCAGGGGTCGGGGGCTGGTCCCCTGAGGAAGAACAGCTGACACTGATGGAACCATTTGTGACCACAGCTGGGGCTCCACTCTCTTTAAGCATTCGCTCATTTAACCCTCACAGAACTCGGCCACCAAGAGCCATGATGATCTTCATTTTATGGCAGACGAAATTTCCATTTATAAAGGTTAAATAAGCGGCCCAAGGACAGGCTCGGAGGGGGAGCACCCAGATTCAAATATGAATCTTCACGGTCTACACCCTATGGGTGGGTCATCCTTCTGCTTTTCCTCTGCTTGTTCACCACTCCTTTCTTCAGTGGAGGAAAAGTTTGGTTAAGAAAGCAAATAAAAATTGACTCAAATCCTTAATGATTCAGGAGCCTGGATATTTATTACGGGAATAACTCATTTATTACTTTCCTTCTTTCCTGATTTTGCCTTCTAGCCACTGGAGAACAAATGATCACCTTTACCAAAGAGAAAGCAGGAAATAGAAAAGGTAAACTCAAAACAAGAAAATCAGTAAATAGGAAAATCTGAGTTCAGTCTATCTATGTGACGAACACCCAGTGCTTCCTCCTGCGTTTCTCTTTTCCTGTCACAGTATTCCCACCCTCAGCACACTTCCCTTCTGTCACCACATGTGTGGAGGTCTTGCCTAGCACCACCCAACAGCGCCCATTTCCAGTGTGTGTTGGGGGAGGTTTTCCCTCCATGCTACCAAGCAATGCTCAGGACACGAGCCTGGCGTCCTACAATTTAACTCAATTCAGATCAATTCTGATGCTATCCACCCAGAGACAGCTTCAGAGTCCACAGGTCAAGGGTTCAGTCCCGCAAGAACACCTCCCACCCCACTTCAGACGCCCATCGCAAGCCCAGGCTGTTATCTGTGCTTCTGCCCTACTGACTATAAACTGGAGGTTCCAACGACCCTTTCCCACTCAGAATGCCAATCCCAAGTCCAGATTGTTACCTGTACCTCTGACCAACAGACAAATCAGGGGTTCTCATGACCTCATCCTTGGGTTCGATCAATTTGCCAGAGTGGCTCACAGAACTCAGAGAAACATTTTACTTACTAGATTACCCGGTTATTATAAAAGAATATAATTCAGGAACAGCCAGAAGGAAGAGATGAATAGATAGGGCAATGTATGGGGAAGGGCACAGAGCTTCCATGTCCTCTCCAGCCTCACTCGCATCTCCACGTGTTCACCAACCAGGAAGCTCCCCAAATCCCCTCCTTTTGAGTTTTTCTGGAGGCTTCATTACACACCCAGCATTGACTAAGTCATTGGCCATTGGCAATTGATTCAACCTCCAGCCTCTCTCCTCTCCCAGAAGGTCTTCGGGTGGGACTGAAAGTTCTAACCCTCTAATCACATGCTTGGTTCTCCTGGCAACCAGCCCCCATGCTCAGGCTGGTTCAAAGTCACCTCATTAACATAACAAAAGACACCTTTGCAGCTGTCAGCACTTAGGAAATTCCAAGGGTTTTAGGAGTTCTGTGCCAGAAGTGGGGATGAAGCCCAAATATATATATTTCTTATTATAAATCACAATATCCGCCAGTAAAACAAGTGAAATCTGTGCCACCCCTACACCCCCCCCTCCTTTGCTTCCTGGCTTAGGTAAATGGGCAGATGGTGATTCCATAAGCCAGGCCATCTCTTCTGACAAGGTCTTATTGCTTTGATGCCCTTTGGGTTGCTAAGCAACTCCCCATCTTCACTCCCATATCTGTGCCACCCATCACTGCTCAGCAAACTCTGGCCCCGTCTCCTATCCATGCCATAATCCAGATATGGTACATAAATAATACATTGAATTTCCATGATCTATAGGTTCATCCATGCTTCAGCAATATTTCATTTTTTTCTCTTTTTTCTTAAATTTTGCACAAATAATCACATAGCTAATATCGTTTAATCTCTTACCCACTTACCCTTCATAAAGGAGTGCCTTCTACTCCTTACCTGAAGCTTAACATCTTTTTAGAGGCTTTTTCTTTCTCTTTCTCAAATTTTCAGGTGGAAAATCTCTGCCTGTTCAACAAAATGATAGCACATTATACGTCATTTTACTGATCAAAAGGTTACCTTTCACATAAGAACTCCTAATTACAAGTCCTGCCCCATAAAGGAGGTAGTATGTCATTTTGTTTTTACAACAACCAGAATAAAATAAGTTCAAATGGGCCTCCCGGAGACACCTTAACAACAACAAAACAACTCCAGTGATGGGAATTCCAATCCTGTGGCCGCCAGGTGGGAGCTATTTTTGAACAGACAGGCTTCTCGTGTCCCTCAAATTATACCACTGATGTTTCCTCCACACTCTGTTTTTAAGCAGCATCGCCCCAGCTCAAACGAATTCAATACCATTTCTTATTAATAGATCTGGAAGATTTGTGAGGAGGAATGCGTAAATCAGGGTAGGAAAACATTTCTCTCTCAAGCGTCAACGTCATTCAAAGATTCAGTTAAGGACACCCTGAACATGAAACCTAATTTTAGTTATGGAGTTTTTGCTCTTTTCTTATTTTCATTTTTTACTTTTAAAATAAACTTCATTTTTTAAATGTTTGTCAAATTGTCAATCACTTACAGCATGCTAGGCACTGAAGATAAAGCAGTGTACAAAACTGACTTAGTCGCTGCTCTAGGGCAGCCGAAACTCTCCTGAGGAAGGCAGGTCTCAAACAAGGAGTGTACTAAGGGAGTGTACGACAGGGACACTAAGCTTTAATTCTTAAGAGAAAAAATTTAGAGATCATTTACTTCCAAATCTATTACAGCTTCCATAGTTTGTCCTTCCTCACATGAAAAATACCATAAGAAAATAAATGGGAGCCAAAGAGAACTTCACTGAGACCCTTTTCTGATGCTTGTTCATGTTACTGCACTCTTAATTTCTAAAAATGCTTCAAACTCGGTAGGTAGTAATCTTATATATGATAAAGATAGTGGCTTAATCCAGTTTAAAATATAAATTTATAGAGATTGACATTCAAAGACAGCATAAGCAAAAGTCTTACAGCATTTTGACAGAGCAAGTGGGTGGTTTTTTCCCAAAATCTATCCCTTAAGTACAAATAAGAACAGAAGTGATTACAGCCCCTTTCATCACTGTTGTGGTAAACACTTCTTAGAAAGAATCATAAGATGTCTCTGAGAAAAAACAACAGAAATTTATCTGGCAAGGCAATTAGGGTTCTAAAATTTCTGCCGTATTGTAACGTTTTCAAGCATCAAAGACGCACAGGTATAAACTTTTCCCTGACAGAACATTGTTCTGTTGAACAGGAGGACACAAAGACCTCCACAGAGAATGATTTTACCAAGAACATAGCGTAGAAGTCCATCTAAGCGTGTGGCCTCAAAACTATATAGAAACAGTGTAATGCACTCTGTTCCAGTTTCCTGTCACAGAATGAAAGCATTTTTTATACATATGCTTTTATTCTTTTCATTATTATTTCCATTGTCCGCATGATGAGTGAATAATGCAAATAGCCCCTACAATTTCTGGTGAATATTTTGATACAAGAACACAAACTAGATGATTTAAAGCAGTAAGAACAGATTATAGTTATTTTATTTTATTTTATTGATCAATCAATTAATTGTGGTTGCCCAATCCATGGTTTGGGATAAAATCTGCTTCCATTTTGGAATGAAAACAACAAAAACTTTTTCCGAAACCATCATCCCATCAAAACCACAAACATGGATTATATGAAATCACTCCCTTCCTAGAGGTCAAGTAAAGAAAAGAATGAAAATTACTGCCATGGGCCCATTATTTTTCTTATCCTTTGATAATGTCAGCATACAGAAAGACTACAGGCATTAAAATTAAGTATTTTATTATTTAAGAGTCTTCTTTTCTTCCCTAAACCCTAAGGAAAAAAGATATCTTTTGACAGCCAGAACTTTGAAGAATCAGTGAGACAAAATATGCTTCAAGTTCAATTATTTAAAAAAAAATGGTGGTAGAAAGAAGTCATTTTCATAGTTAACTTTCAAAAGGGTAGTCACAAAATGACATACATATTAATGCTATGAACCTTAATTTCACTTTAAATTATATAGTTGATTAAAAAATAATTCATGATTTTTTAATAATAAAGTTACAAAATAGAAAATATCCAACCCTTAATAAAGACTGAAAGACGATTAATTATTGAATATTGGTAGAAGTGAAGCAGCCTGCAAGATAGTCCACTAGGCAGAAATGAAGCTTTACTCTTATTAAAGGACCAGAAATATATTCCTAATGCACCAAATTATTTTACCTCAAAACTTTCATTTATCCCCTTCTATACAGAAGCTAGACAAGATTAGGACATATTCTGTAATAAATAACATGCATTAAAAGCTCTCTAATTTGAGTTTTCTAAGTGGTTGCTAGGACTATAAATTTTCATTCAGGATGGGATCTCACAGGAGCTCACTGTTAGCTTCTTAAATTATCTAAAGGCATTAAAAATGGAAAGTCAGTCAGTGGTTGCCAGGGGTTAGATGGAAGGAGGGATGAATAGCGGGAAACCAGAAGATTTTTAGGGCAGTGAAAATCTACTACAATGGTGGATATGTGTCATTACACATGTATCCAAACCTGTAGAATGTATACCACCAAGAGTGAACTCAAAAGTAAGCTACGGACTTTGGGTGATAAGAATATGTTAATCAGGGTCATTGTTTGTAACAAATGTGCCACTCTGGTTAGGGATGCTGACAATGAGGGAGGAGGGCTATGCATGTATGGGGGTAAGGGCTATTTGGGAAATCTCTACATCTTCCTCTCAATTTTGCTGTGAAGCTAAAACTGCTCTAAAAAAATTAAGTATTTTTTTTAAATAGAAACTTAGTATGGCAATGTACACAGTTTGTTTGTTTTTACAGAGATTCCAGCTGAGGGAGGGGGCTTCCGAACTTTCTGCACTCTATTCTAACAGTGGTACACAAATAATAAGTAATACTCAAAGAGCACAAAGGCTTCCAGCCACAAGAAAATCCACCAAGTGATCAAACCATAATACAAAATTATCAAATATACTTTTGCTCTAAAAATATTTGTCTATTATTTTATGAATCTAGATACACAGAAATGGAGCGTAGTGACTATGAAATTGGAGTACAAAATTCTATTCATCACGGACCTATTTGTTTAAGAAAGTTTCATGCACAGCAATGTAGGTAATCAGAAAATGTATTGTAGGAGTTGTCAGAGTCTGATGAACAACTATAGTCACTCAACTTGATCCAAAGGGAGTTTCTTCTGCCTCCAAACAACTTAATTAATTCAAAGAGTAAAGAATGCCACTCTCAGGTCAAGTATAGTAAAGCAGGGTAGATTTGAATGTTTAGGTCACAGAACCAAATACACCTCTCAGGTTTTTAGAGCTCAGCTATCCAGCAAGCCTTATCAAAAAAGTTTTTGATGAAGGAAGTGCTATATTCAGAGCTATGACAAAGGAAATAGTATTATGGGCACACAGACAGGGACCCTGGGGAAGGAGAGCAGCGTCACGGGAGGCACCCAGGATTCTGCTAAAGAAGAGTGAGGTTCAAATAAGAAAGGGGTATTGGAAATGAAAAAGAGGCGGTAATGGTGAGAAACACTTCTGACTTCCTTCTAGAGTCAACAGACTCCTGACACGGTAATTTCCAACTCGTAGGAAAGATTAAGCATTTGTGTAGCCGAGCATTAAGATGACAAACAGAGAAACTAAGAGAGAAGAGAGAAGAACCAAAAGCGATAAAAATGAGTCGAGGTGGGTCTCAAATCAAAACATACTGCTACTTTCTTATGGTAGATAAACCTGAACATTTCTACTAGAAATCACTTTCCGATTTCTTCCTGCTAACATACTTCTTCTATGGTTTTGATATGATGCAATTCAGCAAACTTTTCCCTACCCCTACATGTGCAAGCCACGGTGCTTGGGGCAGGGTGGGAGGCGATGCTGGAGGATTTAAGAATGAATTAGACATGAACAAGCAATGATTGTGCAGTTCACCTCATTAGTTGGGTGTATGTCTGCCTCTCTTACTACAGTATGAGCACATTGCTTAGTAAGAGAGGCAGACATACACCCAACTAATGAGGTGAACTGCACAATGTTCCACAATAGAGACATGAGGTAAAAACAGAGAGGAAGAAATAATTCCTAACTATGTTCTTAAAGAAATCCATTAAGTCCTACTAAATCCTAATACTTTGATTTGCAGAAATGGGTGGCTGGGAAAATTCAGAGACTTACATCAGGATAGCAGGGTGACTTTGGGACAGTTCCTCAGTCTCAGTAGACTCAGTTTACTTATCCAGAAAGCAAATGATTGAGTTAAATCATTTTAGCTTACTTTTAAGTCTAAAAACTTTCTACTTCTATTGAAGTGTTATTAGAAGGGGGTAGGGAGAGTTTAGAGTAGAGAACATTAATAGGAAAAAACTTCCTAGAGACCACCAGATTCCGAAGTTCTTGACTATTTTTCCTGTGTACAAGCTGAAAGCTAGCCACTTCAACTTTGCAAATTTTCAGAATTTTTCATTGTCTCAAATTACCTGCCTTTAAGCTCAAAAGAGATACAACACCAGGTATTTGCACCAACAAGCATTCTCTAGTTGACATTTAGGGCAGGATTACTGAAGAATTATGGCGTACTCAGCAACAGGGCTAGGAGCAATTAGTCCCAAGATGGAGAAATACTTCCTCTTTTTCTTTTCTTTGTTTACTCATAGAGTCTTCCTTCCAGTTGAACCTTTCATGCCTTAATTTAGCCATATGTTGGAGCAACTAGATTGTGCTTAGGAAGAAGTGCAGATTTCCTATTTACAGTAGAATCAATTGGCTGAGCTAGTCTGTGAAAGGAAGTATTCAAGAAAAATGCCTGTAAAGCTATTTCCACATGCACTGTTCAAAGGCTCCTTCCTAAGTCCTTTTACTTCCTCAACGCTGAAAATAAACCACAAGTGAGCTTTCTAATGACCTTAAGGCAAAAAAAGTGTATACAGATATATATATCTCTATGTATGTATATAAAGATATAGATAGGTACCTTAGCTATTCTTTCAAATACTGCCAGTGTCTACCTAAAACTTGGATATAAAGGGAGAATTAATTTGTATTTCTGGTGATATTAAGGAAAACTTAGATTTTACCTACCAAGTTTAGCATAGACTTGTATACAAAATTTCAAAAGCATCCAGATGTTTATCCCAAACCACTATATCAAAATTTACTAAGAGGTTTGTTGCTCTAAGTATTTATGTTAATATTCTCTTCTAGTCTTCTAATCAAACTGTCCCTAAGCTTGGCACTTGGCATTCATCTCTCCCTTTTAAAATTCTTCTTCAAGGGCTTCTGATAAAATTATTCCTATCTTTCTTTCCTTCTTTCTGACAGCTCTAGACTATTTTCCTTCACTTCCAAATAATCAAAGCCCTACACTTCAGTCTTTCCTGAGTAGTCTCGCCCTATGCCAACCTTGATGCATTAGCTAATTCACCCATTTTACCTTAAGAAGGACTATATATAAATCACTCCACCCAATTAGACTTGACATCCTTTCCTCTGAGGATTATAAGAAAAAAGAGCAAGAAGAAAATACAACAAGGACTACATTTACTGATAGTTATAATTGGCTTAAATTTAAAATAACTAGATAAATACAAGAGAAAAAATCAATATTCAGGTGGCTGATGTAATTCTAAGACAATGACCTTGTTTTGTCAGGAGCCTCAACCTAGTTTCTTAAAAGAGTAAAATATTTTACTTTTGTTGATTATCATTTATACAATCACTCATTAGCCAAGCACAAAAGAAAAATGTGTATGTTTCTTTTAATTCTACAAGATCAATAACAATGATACAAATTATTAATCAACCTTTGATGATTTATTCTTTATGCCATTGGCTATTATATGTAAAATCCTCTGAACTAGCTTGCTCAATAATTAGCTTTCCTCGTTTGTTTTCATTTTCTCTCCTGATTATGAAGCCTCTCATCATCTTCAACAATAGCAATAAACATTTTTTGATCAGCTTCTAACTGCAAGGCCTGTGTCAGACCCTGAAGATGCAAAGATATAATATCATCCCTCGGAGAGTTCATGATAGTCCTGATTTAAAAAAAAAAAAAAAACTAAATACATGAAAATACAAAGCAATATAAAAGCGGCAAGTGGGCGTTCTTAATAGTAACACGTGACTGTGATAGAGGAAGGTTCCCATGACCAAGGAGACGGGACTGAATCTGGGACTTACTGCAAAATGAGTAGAATCTAGTTAATAATGAAATCGACATGAATTTATTAAAAACAATGAAGAAAGAGTTTGGGCATTCTGGACAAAAGAAACACACTGAGAAAACAATAGATTACAAGAAAGATGCTGTGAAACCAAAAGCAATCCAGCAGACAAGCAGGGGAGCACGCAGGCGCTGCCTTCTCAGGAATTAAGGATATTTATCACTTGGGATGATATTCATGTGGCCTCACCAGCTTCCGGAACAGCTCCACTCTTAACGTTTGAACAATTTATTGCCTAATTATTTCTTTTGCCCTTTTGAAGAGTCTCTCTGCAGGACACTTTTTGAGAGTGAGAGTACAAAAACTGGGCCCGTGGAAAGTCATCTCCCCATTGCATTAAAAGCAAAATAACCTTTTACCAAATGCTTTGTGACCATTTCGAATATTGAATTTGTATTTTAATCATGGAGATCAACAGGAATATAGCCAGTGGGAAGGACCTAATTACAAATGATGTTTTTCTCATGGCTGTGCCCACAATCCCAAGGGATGCTTTAACGAAGTTCTGAGCCCTCAGACAGGAAAGGTCAAATGGCTCTCCTCCCCTGGCACCTCAAAGTGCACATAGCTGTACCTTTATCCTAGCAGATGTTCAACCAGGTAGAACATTAGCCTGAGGCAAAAATTCCAGGAAACACATCTCCCAGGGAAGGAGTTCTCTGGAATTCAGTGGATAATACAGCAGTCTCTTTCGGAGTTTGAAGCGGAGATGAATTTAGATAATCTCCATTTGAATATAAATGTATATTTCATTAGAAGCATAATATGCCAGCAAGAATACCATTCTGCTTATGAATTTATTATGTACAAAAGATTCATGATATTTTAGATGGATATTTTTTGAACGTTGAAAATGTTCCTGCTATTTTACACTATGCACATATTTAAGTTTATATTAGGTTAAGCCAGGTGAAATTGCCTTTTTCGGTAGGTCAAAAATGGTTGAATATTCCATTTCATCTGGCTCAAACTGATCACTCAAACTGTCTTACAATTAACAAAATAATGGAATGTTACATTTTATAACACCATTCTGACCTAATTTTCATTCTTAAAAAATACTTTTGCATTATGCTAGACGAGATCTTTTCATAATGTGCATATACACATATACAGCTGTCTACACCCATTAGCTCTCAGTCTGTGTCTGCTTTCCCAGAACTAGCCTTGACTTTTAGGCTTTTTATCTGTAGCACAAGTCAGGTAATGTAACGTAGAACCTGACATGAATTTGAACCACATAAGTCATTTTAAAAATTAACATTGAAGAAAATATTTGGTTTTTCTTGAAACTTAACAAAGCTGGTCTCCTTGCCTTCTCCAAAACAAGAACACAAACAAAAACTCCTCAACATGCAATGAAAGCCATGAGTTTCCACATCAATTACTAATATTAACAATTAGAGGGAATCTTCATGTACAGAACACTTTTTTGATATGATTTTCCTTTAAAAAGATATTCGCGTTTTCTATTTTTTTATAACTTACACCTGTGTAAAACATTTAGTCATAAGAATAGAATCTTATTTATTTATTTATTTACTTGATTTTTTTTTTTTTTACCAAAGCTTATTATAATGAGTTTGCCTTGATGGGTAATGATAATGACTTATCAATGAAATGCATACCTCTATAAAGCACTATTTAACTGAATGTTAAACACAAAAGTCTTTTTAAAAGACTCTTAAAGCTAATTCCAACGTAAATTTTAAGTATTTAGTAAACCAAGTGAACCTAGAAATGAATATAAATATAGATAATGCCAATTAAATTGCCTGAATAACATTTAAAACACATTATTGACAGGTTAAGGGTTTGTGATTAAAAATACTGGAGATCTCTTAACAAAGACTAGTAACTAGGCAACTGGAAAGGGGAGGTAGGAAACAGGATGGGGAAGGATTGACAGATACCTCTGTCAGGAACAGCAGAGGTAAGTAGCTGTCATTATTTCTGGAAGCCTCTCTCAAATGGTGGGGAAATGGAAAAAAATTCTAGTGTAATTCACTGTGGTCTGACTACATTGCAAAACAGATGGTCATGTGTGGCTAATAAACAATTTCTGAAGAGAATGCATTATGTTCTCTTAATGGTCTCCTGGAATAAGTATATGGAGCAGACCACAAAATAAGGAAGCATCATGGGCCAGCTGATCTGATTTGCTCCTCAGGCTCCCAAAATTAGGTTTTTAAGCTGAGGGAACAAGATCAGTATTTAAACTATCTTTATATGATTTCACAGCCACACACCCTCACCACCAGCCTCACCGCCTTTATGGAGCTTTAATATAAAAATTGTAGGATATCTGTTTTTAGGTCTAATTCCCTTATGTTCCTTAAAATGCGTACAAGAAATTTACAAATTTACAAGAAATGGCATAAAAACTCTTTTCAGAGTTGAAAAGCAGAGATGTATCTTATTTTTATTGGCAGTTAATGTGGGGACCTACAGTATAACAGCTGTCTCAATAGCCATGAAATTAACGACATAAAATTGCACAACCTTCAGTGGCCTGTTCCCGTGGGGAGAAACAGAAAGAAATGAAAAGAGCGCCTTGCCCAGGTTTTCGAATTACAAGAAAGGTGTTGAATTGACTGTTGGAGGATTCATTTTTAATGATTTCATTTCGAATATAACTGTCTTCATTTAGTGAGGGTTTGTGGGCGTTTGGTGTGTCTTTGGAATAAAATCTTTCCAAGAGGTAAGAGGCACGTGTTAATTTACCAAAGATCCGAATGGCAAGGGCGAGCCTGGGAGCAAGAGCTGGTGAAATAAATATGTCAGGGAAAAACTGGAAGGGAGCCTTTTTTTCCTTTTTTGAGATCTCTTTCCCGCCTCACTCCGAAAAGGAAGCCACCACCGCGGGCTAGGCTTTATCTCTAAGACAATAGCGCCGCTCGCCGCCTCCCGCGCCGCTTGGTCCGCGCGCCCTGCCCTCCCGTGCCCCTGCCCCACCTGTCCCCTGCCCCGCTACCTCATCTGCCCCACGAGTCTGCAGCCCAACTGGCGTCCCTGCCTCACCGGTCCCCAAGTCTCGCCTGCGTTCCTGTCCCACTGATGCCCCTACCCGACTAGCTCATCTGCCCGCGAGTCCTGCCCCACCAATCCCTCTTCTCCATCACTCCTCTGGCCCGCCAGACCCCCTGGCCCCAGCCCCCGTCCCTGGTCCCCTGCTGGGATGAGCCTGGAGTCCCGCCTGCGGCTCCCCCGGCCGCCGGGCGAGAGCCGGGAGCGCGGGCGCGAGCTCCTGGACCCCTCCCAGCGCCCCGCGCCCTCGGTGCCCTGCACCCCCAGGCTCTCAGGCAAGCCTGCTTGCGTCTCGCCTCCTCTCTGGCTCGGGGCCTCTGGGCTTGTTTGCTTGTCCTCATCCCGGGGCCAGCCCCGCTCCCTCCTCCCGGCTGCTTCAACAGCCGTTTGCTTCCTGCGGTGTGTTTCTTTTTTTCCCCTCCTAGGCTCCATCAAAGGTGGCTCTGTTATTGAAATATGAAGCCATTTCCTCTCCAAAACCCTTGGTTACCCAAGGTGGAATCAATGGACCTATATACTCTCCCAGGAGTTATAAATAAATGTCTATTTGTTCAGAAGGCGTTTTCCCGCGTGTCCCAGCATCTTCCCCAGCGGTTATTTTAGGGGAGCGCGCGCGCGTTTTTCTGTGTGTGTGAGCGCGCGCGCGCGCCCTGTGCTCATCTGGTTCTAATCCTGGATATGGATCCATAAGCCAACCCCACCCATCCCGTCTGCCCCTCGCATTCCTCGCTCTATAAATAAATCCAGGTTCTTTGAGCTCCGTCATCCAGGGATACAATAGCAGTTGTTTGTTTGTTAACGGAGATTCAAACCCAATATCGATACCGAGTCCAGTAAACAAAAAAAATACTCTTCTGGCAATGTGGGTGGAAGGGCATCTTCAGTTTAGGCAGCTTTGTCTGCTGTTGCCATAATTGTCTCTCTACCTGGTTACCCTGGATCTACTTTGGGGAGAGGGAGGCGGGAAAGCCAGGACTCTTCCTACCCTTGGATTTTCCTTTTAAGCAGAGACTAAAAAACAAAGCGAAAATTCACTCTCCTGGCGTGTCTGCCTCACACCGCTGCCTCACAGATCATTCCACAGACCCCTTGCCCCATCCGCTCTGGACAGACCCAGGAGTGGCGAGGGTGCAGGAGGAGTGGTGTGGGTGGGGGCTTGTGGTTGTAGCTGCCGCTTTCCCTGAAGCCCCGAGCGGGACACTCGGGCATCTGAGCAGAGGGAAAGTCGTCTAAGAGGCTGCTGTTTCACAAGGTCTGGGTACAGAGCTGCCCCTCCCTTCCTCCCTGAAGTGTGCATGAAGTGCACGTTAGGCTGTAATTAGGGGATCTGGGAGGAGAACTTTCCTAGTGACGCTTTGCTTTTCTTCTGCTCTTGGTGAGAAAGTGCCTCCTTCTTCCCAGGACCAGGACCTCTGCCATCCAGCGCCACAAAGAGACATTCTGCACACACACACTCACACACGCACACACACACTTGCCCAGAGACAAACTTAAGGTGAGGGGGAAAAGCGCTAGCTTCACTTCATCTCCGGGCTCCAACTTCAGCAGGACTTGAGAGCATCTGCGCTTCTGGATTTCAGAACAAGGTAAACTTCCCACAAATTGTTTCCTCTTTCGGTCAAACCTTGGTGCCTTAAAGATTTCAGAGAGCAATACATATCATGATATATGTATACATTTAAAGTTTTTTTCTTACTATTTTCTTTTGAGTTTAACATATCTCAAGTTTTTTTAAAAAAAGATTCATATTGTCAGAGAAAATACTGTGTTGCTCAGTGTAGAACTGGGGCAAGGATTAACTCGAGCATCCTGGCTTTTGCTAGCAGTACTATAAATCTGGGAGGCGCATGGTTTCCAAGCGGTGACTTTTCCATCTGTATTTCAACAAGCATTTTTATAGCACCTGGGATGAAAAAAGGAGAGCAGAGGCTGAAGGAAGAGCTGAGAATAGGAATGCCCACTGCAGATTTATGAGTTTTGCTTTGGGAAATATATAGGTGTATGTGAAAAAGAAAGTTACCATAATCCTAGGTGATACCTGTTAGATTGATAATCTTTGAGATGTTACCAATTTTGGTCCAGGCTTCTCCAGTTAATTGTGGAATTACGATCGTAGCATTATGATCCATTTCATATCTAGAATCATGTTGACAGACAGTTTTAATGTGCTGAAAAAAATGTTAAAGCCATAGATGTTAAGATTCTTTAAAAAGTTGCTTAAAGGAATTATTTATGTGTTGAGTTTGTTCACCACCCGAAGCAAATCTGAACTCTTTGGGGCTTAAATGAAGTTGTTTTTCTTCCATTGAATATGACTGTTGGGTTCACAATAAGATGGTTTGTTATTTTGAAAATAAGTTATTTTATTTTCATTTATCACTGGAAAAATACACAAAGTGGCCAGGACATTTGGGAATTTTTAGGATGGAAAGTGTTCCTGTACATGTTCCAGCGTGATGTCATAGAATCAGACATACTGGCTGGCTTCTTGGAAGCTAACGGTTCTTAAGAAATAAAGCCTGTG
This sequence comes from Equus quagga, assembly GCF_021613505.1. NCBI lineage: Eukaryota > Metazoa > Chordata > Mammalia > Perissodactyla > Equidae > Equus > Equus quagga. Next base: position 124,476,026 of record NC_060273.1, read on the forward strand.
AGTTAATTTCTAAGTGAAATGTAATATTTATTCATTACAAATGGAGTTTCTGGTAACCATTTCTACTTGATTATTTCAGTGTACTAAATTTGCTGTAGTTTTATACACACTTTAGTGACTTCAATATTTTAATGGAATCATAAAATGGGCATATTGTTCTACCCCAAATATACCATAGTAGTTCTCTTTGGATAACTTTGAGGATGATACTTCTTAATCCTTCCCATCAGTTTTTAACTTCAATTCCATCTATTTCTACTAATAAAGAAATTTTTCCTTCCGTTCAGTAAAAATGCCAAAGGTCTATTAAGCATTTCATCTTTAGTCTTTAGTCACTTTTGGGGTATCTGCTCTTAATAATTTAATTGTTTAAGCTAAGAGAATAACTTGACATTTTTTTCTAACCTCTTCGTAAAATTGGAAACAGCTTGAAAATGGGAAAACTAGATAAGGAGAGGTAATTTTGCCTAAACTTAATTAAATGAGCAAAAGAAAACCAACTTCAAGAGGTCACTGGTCCCCAGGGAGAATGTACCCAGAGGCCAGCATACCAAACAGGAGTGTCCAGTGGGCCTGGGCTTTCCATGTGAAACAAGAATGAGGGGAACAGCATGTTCTTATAAAGTGAGTCATTTATTGTCAGCAAGGTGCTGTCCTCAGAGGAATGACTGACACAGGAATTTAGAAAGACTGAAGAGACTTTCACACAGAAGAATCAATTCGTTATATTCCTAGCGGTTTTACTTCCTTTTCCTTCCTTTGGGAGTAAGTACCACATCCAGGATAAATACGTTCAGAAGACGCAGAAAGATGCTTTATGAGCAGACAGACGGTCTACGAGACAGTCCTGCCTTTTAGCATCTTGGATGTGGAATATTGGTATTTTCTGAGTAGTTGAAGTAGTCTTTGAATCTTAAAGGCAGCACTGTACTTTGTAAAGATGAACAAGAGTCGTATTCAGAAAATGCCTCCTTTTTCCAGAAAACACTAGTACTAGTTTTCATTCCCTTTTGCCCCATGCATGTTTTATTTTCCAGATTACATTTTTAAGATAACGGTATTCCACCAATTAAATTCCAATGAAATGCAAAGCAACTGAAAACATAACTTTCACATTGTAGTCTTCTGTTGCCTCTAGTTAATTTTCCAACATCCTGGATTCGTTACTAGTAACCATAGTACTTAGTCTGTGTTATTTAAATGTACTTAGTCTGTTATTTACAGGTAACAAAATGCTGTTGGGGGGCAATGGGGAGGGATGGAAACCCGAATATACTTAAGATTTTAATCAACAGTGTTTAGGCGGATTAGAGGAAACAGCTGGCTAAACAAATATTAGGTGTAGAGTGGACGTGATGTTATAAATTAATAATGCAGCTCTTTATTGATACCATGAATGGCAGGGTCTGTGATGGTTCAACATGGGAAACACGGTCCCTGTGTGCCACCTAGTGGATGAGTCAAAGAAGGCTTTCTCACCAGCCTCTTGCTAAAAAATTCAGAGACTTCCATTCTACTGATATTGAACACTAAGTACATGCCAGACTTTGGGGTAGGTGTTCAGAGTTGAAAATACAGCAAGTGATTTTTATATAATTTAAAAATCAAGGCACCACTTAACAGTTGATTAAATTCCCAGTGGTTGCATTCAAAATCAGGTTACTCTTTACTGGGTAATTTACCATCAACTTTCTGTCTCCATGAGGATATAGTTTAATAACCGTAACTTGCTTCTCATATAGGATTTGTTTTTTACAGAGATGTCATGACCTAGTTCAAAACAGGGCGGACAGAGTTTGAATCTTGAATCACCTTCTCAAATGGAAACAAATTTCTGTAAAGTTTATAGTTACTGATTTTGAATGGGCCAATAATTATCAGCTTGAAAGGTTAGTACACACACACTGGCACATATTATTACATATTCTTTAGATATTTTTTCATTAAATGTAAAAGGATAGTAGTAAAAATTGCTTTGGGGTAGTGAAGTATATTTCACAAAATATTGCTCTCAAACACTAATAATTAGCATGTGGAACAACTTCGTCTACACCTGTTGTTCACATGCAGTTTTGAAGCAGGAACAGCACTTCCATTAAATTGACATAATAGAAAAAAACCCTAGGCAAGAACAATTACAAGAAAAGCCACTGTTTGAAAGAAGCATCAGGATACCATAGAAGATTAATCCATCGGAATATTGCACTGGGAGTTTTGAAAAACTTTTCATCAGGAGATGTATGAATTATTTCTCCAATTGGCTCTTTGCAAGATATATGACTTAATGGCGACAGTGTTCAGCACATCAACATTAATCAAGACGAGTTCTGAAATTCAGGTTGGGAGGTAAAATGCCTCAGTAGGAGAAAAAAATGATTAATTTGTTACTTGCTGAGCTGAAGAGGTATAATCCACAAATTGAGTTAAGCCTGCTGATGGGGAATGGAAGTTTCCTATCGAGGGGACTTTGGTTTTTTGTTTGACAGTGGGACCCACCCGGTGAAAGAAGGAGAGCTGCTCATTAAGTCTTTTTTCATTAATGCCACAAAATTATAGCCTGTATTGATCAGAGGTGATGGCTGGAAACACTATCAATCATGTAAAGTAAAGCAAATTATCTTAATTCTTATTTCCAATAAGTCATCATGCACCAGAAACAAACCATTCTGTTAACAATTTTATCTGATCATCCTTGTGATTTAGGATGAATCACAGACTCATTCTAGTGAGGGAACTAATGAGAGATTCCCAAAAAGTCAGAGGTCCTGAAGGTAGAAATTTAGTCATGAATTGGAAAACGGTTCCAAGAAGTTTGAATGATTTCAGAGACTTGATACCAGGCAAGAACAAACTCTTCAAGAAGGAGCCAGCCAAGCTCTCTGAGATGGTCTGCTGCTGCTGGGCTCTTGGTTATCTTCTAGTAGCTTCACATAATGGCTTCTCCCAGAGGTGGAGACCTGAAGGGGGCTTGCTGGTGTTGAAGATACAGCTATGAAGTGAGGATATAACTATGTTCAGATAAAGCCAGGATTTGTTTAAAATATCAAATGTTGCTGGACTACTTTGAGCTTCTGTTCATTGTTTTATAGCTTCACAGGGGGCGATGGAGAGATGGGGGTATAGCTAGGAGGCCAGGAGGCTATTTGCAAAACAAAAACAAAACAAACTCAGAATAAAAATAACTCAGAGAACTTACGAAAGTTTTAGTTGGGTCTCAGTCTTGAATGAGCAACAGAAGTTTCCCCTTTTGTCCAACATAGCTTAATCCGGAGAGAACACATTTTACTTGGTTGGTTACTAGCTTCCAATTACTATATTCCAATTACGTTTACTGTATTAAATAAAGTCCAATTAAGTTAAATAATATTCAAGTTATTTTTAAGGTAAATCTGGATTTTCCTAAACTTTTCACAAAGTTTTATGGATAATATCTCATTTGATGTTGATATTAATATTTGATATTGACATTGATGAAATGAGGATTACCTCATTTGATCATTCCTGCATTCACTTGTTCATTCAACGAAAACTTATTGAACACTTGCTGTTTACCAAGCACTATTCCAGCATTATGTGCTGGACCCCTCACTTTACACCATGCAAATTCATTCTAAAAATATAAGAAAGTCAAAATTGATGATAATGAATCTAAAATGTTGCAAGATCCTGAGGTACACATTGAGTAACAGAAACAACCAGAAAGTTCTAGCCTTGTGGTTTTCATATTAAGAGAATTTTGAGCATGCATCTTTAAAATTATTTGCCCTTATTTGCCATCTTCAGGCTGAGTGGATAAGAGCTTTGTTTCTTGGTTGCGTGGGCACAGATGGGCCTGGGAGGGCAGCTCGGACACTCCAGAACCCCGGGAGGGCTAGTGTTCCATTAATCTGTCTCCTCGGGTGGATACGAAAAGCTAAAATTCATTTGCACACAGTTGCCGTCCACCAGTTTGCCACTAAAATTCAGATTGTGCACAGAATGATTCAGTGCTTACCATTTGCACCAGGCATCACGCTAGGTGTTGCAGAGTAATTGGCTCAAGGAGTTCACAAGCTGGTGGAGAAGACAGATGGATGCGCATCAGGAATCACTAGTAAAATTTGCCAAGTGGGTGAAGTTTGCCTTCGTAGTCTCCTGGGTCTCTGTCTTTTGCACTTCTCCAAACTTTCCAGGCCCCTCCTCATAAACTGAGACTCCTGCTCTCCACCCACTACCCCAAAGGAGCTGATACTGCCCTGGTTGATTGATTTCTTGACTGACTGATGACACTTAAGTGTGAATGAGTTTCACTCATGCATTTACATTTTAAGCCTTTTATCTCTTTAAAGTAAATGTTTTGTTTTCTCTAAAAAGAATTTCAAACATCTGGGGGCCTTCCCATCCTTACACCAAGGGTGTAATTAAGCTGATTTAGTCCTCCACGGTCTTCAATCTCTCAATTATCCCCACTCCAGAGGTGAGGCCAGAGGCATTCTCTTAAGGCCAGTTTCCAGAAACTTGAAGGACCTTTGGTCCTGTTAACCACTGGCTCCTCTAGGCTGAGCCTGATCAACCTGTTCTTCCATCCTCCCCCCAGTGCTTTGCCCAGGCCATCTCCCCTCCCCAACCCCAAGGGGCATCGAAGCCCATCCTTTGAACGCTCCTGGGCACTTTGCCATATGCTACGCCTAGCTCCTCTCAGCTTTTCATTACTATGCTTGGCATGCTGCCCTTTGATGGGTAGAGCCCCTATAGCTTCTTGTGTTCTACTGTTTGAGCCCTTATGCCACCCCAAATATGCGGGTCTAGAGGGAGGGAGCAGGGAGAATCCACATATTTGGTCCAAGAACTCCTCTAAGTCAAGGGGATGAAGGAGGAAGACAGGGATACACACAAGGCAAGCACAGAAATTAGCCATCAAATTGGAAGTACGGGTCAAAGCCAACATCTTTTTAAAATATGTGCTCAGGTACTTAACTACAATTGGTTTCAGAGAAATTTCAACATCGGTGCTGATTATAGAGGCTGGAAAACGAACTGTGGAAAAAAAACTCTGAAAATTTACTATGGCTTTATAAAAGTAACACTAATCAGAGTCATTTGTTTAAATTCCTTCCCATTTTATGTTTAATTCACATACAGCAAATGATAGTCATGTTATTAGTTGGTTCAGATTTATGTATGTTTCCTTTGATTTCGCCACCATGGTTTGGTGCTCCTATAAGATACTGATCTAGTTGTATGACATAAAGATGTGCTCACCACTTTTTAAACTGCTGGGACTGAGCACCCAAAGTGAGAGAGTTGATTGCTTTTCCCTTCTTCTCTGTGGCCTAGAGAAGAGGGATCATTGGCCTGCATTATTCACCTCGCTGGGGGATATGAATGCCTGACATTCAGTAGGTGCCCTATAAATGTTTCCTGTTGCTGCTGTCAGTGCCCAGAGCAGTGCTGAACGTGAGGTTTCAGGGGTCTCCCTGCCTTCCCTCCCAGGTGCCTCTATTTCAGACATCTGAACACCTCCCAACCCCAGGCCATTCCCCAACTCGGTCTTTGTTTTCTTTTCAGTCTTCGTCATATCTTTCGAGGGTGTTAAATTCATAAAATTTTCCCAGATTTAAATAACAATAATTGTTGGTATACAATTAATAGTGTAAAAATAGTTGATAATTTCAGTAAATCTCCAAATTTAAGGAAAGCGAGACTGGAGGGGGGAAATGAGTTGAGAGAGGACTTGAAATAGTGTAGACATGATCTAATAAGGGTGAATTGATTGGATGAGGGAGAGAAGTCAAGGACAGTGTGAATGTTTCAAGGGCACACCATACATGGAGAGGGACGCAATCGACTAAGATTGAGAAAATGGGAGAAAATGGTGAGTCTGATTTAGGAAGTACCCATGGGATCCATACAAGTTGAATATACGTATCGTAAGCAGAGGGGAGAAGTCATGGCTGGAAATAGAGATTTGGAAGTCTTTGGTATTAAGATGGTAGCTGAAAATCATGTGGAAGAAGGAAGGCGATCATCCCAGGGAAGAACAAAGGGCGACAAACTTGACCAAGAACTGAACTCAGGAAAAAATAGGTAAGAATGAGTTTTGCCATTATTGATGCATGATTTTAACTTTTCTTTTATCAACCATAAATGTCCACTGGGTTGGATAATAGCAATGTTTTATTAATCCTTGTGTCTCACAGTCTTATTCAGTCCTCTGCATAGGGAAGGTGCCAGACATGTTTGTTGAATTAAATGAAATTAAAATGGCATTTCCGAGCCTTGATGCTTTAATGATAGATTTTCATAATGATAACCCTGAACCTGGGTAAGACCCCAAAATGTCTGAATTGTAGTTATTTATTCAATTTTGTCCAATATTGAGCCGGCTTTAAATATATGTTGTTGCATTTTGTTGTTTAAAAATCAGTAATCAATGTGTAGTGTAGATGGTAATTCACCAGAGTACTTGATTAACCTTAACCCATGTTGTTTAGCTTAACGTATAAATGAGTTCGCCACAGAATGCAGTCCTAGTTTGAGTCCATTTATAATTCTTTTCCTAGTTCCTTGATCGTGAAGACCTCTACATCTTAGGTCAGATTTGGAGCCCAGAATCCTGGATTTCTCTGGTCTTCTCAGCAACTTGCTTTTTTTTCTAGTTCTTCTTTATCCCTGCCTGCGTTGCCATATAAAATACAATGAATAATTGAATAATTTTTACTATAAGTATGTCCCAAATATTGCATGGTACGTACTTATGCTAAAGAGATTATTTAGTGTTTATCTGCAGTTCAAATTTAACTGGGGGTCCTGTATTTTTCATTGGCTAAATCTGATAATCCTACCCCCAACTTGAAGTTACTGTAACTAGAATACGGCAACCAAGAATTTCTCCATGAGACTTCTGAATACCCTCCTTCTAAAGGTGAACAAATAAAGTTACTGAATGTATTTTCACCAGTGGTATAAATATCTTTAAAAAGATACTCTAAATAAAATTGTCCAACTGTGATATACCAATCAAGATGCAAATATATCAAACATTTATAACTACTGTGTTTTATACCCTATATACTAACAGCTATCTTAAGGATGCCGTAAATGTCTATTAGTGATCATGAGTTTTCATCTATCTAAAATATTTTAAAATAATGTACATGTTAAAAAATTAAAATTTTAAATTTTCACTTTTTCAAGTTGGCAGTAATAAAACAAATACTTATTTCTAAATGAAAGAGTATCCATTTAGAAAAATATATATAATGTACAATGGGTATAAATTCTCAAATATTCTAACTGCAGAATATCTGAGAGCTCTTTTCCCCCGTTAATTTTATGTCAATTGTAGTTGTGCTGCCACCTTGTGATGTTTTTGAAGTATGACCTAATTTAACTGTATTAACATGTTATAACAGATCAACAATTTGTTCAATGTTAAAATTATTCCTCACATGATTAATATTTTTCACTTTACCCAGAAATGCTATATATTTTAATACCAAGAAAGGGGTCTCAAGTATTTAATGAAAATATTTTCTAAGTGTTGAACGTACTGTCTGCAAATTAGTATATCATTCTTGAGATAAGCACTAAAGTATGTCATTTAGTACTATACTACTTTATGTTTTATGAGTGACGTTAGGTTGTATCTGCATGTATTTTTGGTTTACTTGACCTTTTAACCTGAATTTCTCATAAGATCCTTGAACTCAGCATGTCCAAAATTGAGCTCATTATCGTCTTTCTACCAAGCATGGCCCATGTCATCTCTATATAAATACCAAGACTGTATAATTTATTACCCAAAGCAGAACACTTTTGAAAATGAAATGGGGTGACATTAATTATTCCAGAATAACATGTATAAACCAAGACTGTCTCAACAAACTGGTCTCCTTAAATATAAGTTAAATCATAATCCCAATAACCCAAACTGGAAAATTTGGAGTCAAGACTACTGGTTCATTGAACTGATCTGGAACCTCCTTCCCAGACTTCCGGTATTCCTTCTGCCTGTTTGCTCCCTTTCATCTTCTCTTTCTTTTCCGTTGTCCATCATGCTTGCCAACATTCTCAATGTCCTTGTCCTGTTGTCTGCAGAAGGATCTACCAGCCAAAATCCTTTTTCAGGATGAATCCAACTGTCCTCTTCCTCCACACTTGCTCTAAACTGCTGGGAACTGCTAGGAAAAGCTCATATCCCCCAGCAGAATGGAATCACTGTACAACTTCATGACTTCAGCTGCGCTTTTAATGCTGTGTGGCAGTTCTACCATATTCCTTAAAAGTTTTTTCTTCTCAAACTCCCTGTAACAGATGTCCACGCCTCCCTAATTCATACTGAAAATAGAAGCCATCTGCAAAGAACCCTCTTACTGTCCTGCCACCAAAACGCGTCCCTGACCACCAGCACCCCTACATATTCTCTCTTTTTTCCCTTCTGTTAGGAAAAAAAACACACAAGGAAAACTTTCCTTTACCTCTAAGAGTCTAAGGCAGACGTTGCCCCCCTGAGCTCTAGACATTCTTAATTAGGCATTTTCTCTCTTGTATCTTCAACCTCTCCCACTCTGGTTATTTCTTCCTATTGGATTTAATCATGGTCACATCTTATTGTCTTAAAAATATAAAACTTTCCCTAATCTCACATACATTCTACCTGCCAATCATTCTCCTTCCCGTCAGAGCCAAACTTCACGCCTTCCCTGTGCTGACTCTCTACGCCTTCACCCCATCCACCCCTCAGGCCACTGCCGTGTGCCTGCTCCCTCAGCTGCTCCACTGAAGCGCTCCTCACCAGAGTCACAGTGGTTTGTTTTCTTAGTGGCGTTTAATGCTGGTGACCACGTTCCCCTCACAACAATCTCTGCCCTTGGTTTCTGTGATCTCACACTGTCCTAGTTTTCGACAGACTTCTCTGAGTACTCCCTCTCAGTCTCCACTTCAGGCTTCTAAGACGCTCCCCTGCCCCTTAGCAGTCTGTGTTCTGGTAGCTTCCGCCCAGTGCGCCTTGCCCCCCCCATGTGTTCTCCCTGTGCACTCTCATCCACTCCTCCGCATTAATCACCTATGTGCCCAGGACTCCCAGATCTTTATATCTCTCCCAAAATTTTCTCCTGAGTGTCCAAACCACAAACATCTCCCAATTAGGAAGTCTCTCGAGCCTCTCAGACTCCAGAGGTCCCGAATGAACTCCTTTTCTTTCCCCTGAATTTGAACTTTACCCAATTGTATCTAGTTTAGTAAATGGCACCCTTTTCTCTCCTCTCAGTTTCCAAAAACAGAAACATGGGAATCATCATGTGGCTTCTATCCCACAAATATCTTTTGAGGATATACACCCTTTTCTATCTCCTTTTGCCTAAACCTTACCCCTTGTCACCATCTTCTCTTGCCTAAATTTCTGCAAATCTTACCCACTGGTCTCTGTGTCTCCAGTCTTGTTGCTTTCTAGTGCATTCCCTCACACTGAAGCTGGAATAATCTTTCTAAAGTGTAAACTGAAAATATTTGCCTTGGGGCCGACCTGGTGGTATAGTGGTTAAGTTCCTGTGTTCTGCTTTGGATCCCAGGTGCCGACCTACACACCACCCACCAAGCCATTGCCCGTGCTGTGGTGGTGTCCCTCAGGCAAAATAGAGAAAGATTGGCACATATGTTAGCTCAGGGACAATATTCTTCACAAAAAATTATATTTGCCTGGTTGAAGCCCTTCAATGCCTTTCTATTGTTGTGACAATTAAGTCCAAATTATTAATATGATTTGCAAGATTTTCAGTGACCAGCTCTAGCTTACCTTTCTAGACTCAAATCTCCTCATCTAAAATTACACAGAATACCAGCTGACAGGATCAAATGACCAAATAAATCAAGATAATGAAAAAAAATAGAAATAGATCAATAGGAGATCTAAATATTAGAGTTATCAGATACAGATGTTATGCTATTAATATATTTAAGAAATTAGATACTAAAGAATTTTAGCAAAGAACTGGAAACTATAAAAAAAATCATTCAAATGAAAATTCCAGAACTGAGGAAATATAATAACTAAAATAGGAGCTCAGTACAGGTGTTTAGGAAACATTTAGAAACTTTCAGGAGATGATTAGTAAACTGGAAAATAGGTCTGAAAAAAAGTATCCAGACTGAAACCTGAAAAAGAATGAAAGATACTGGGGGGAAAAATAGTAAAAGATATATGAGATACAGACGTTGGCACCCCAGTGGGAGAAACCAAATGGGGCAGAAACAATCTTTTAGAAATAATAGCTTGTGACTCTCCACATCACAGATTCAAGAAGCACCACAAAGCCCGAGGATAAATATCAAAAAGTAAAAATAAATTAAAAACCCACACCCCAGTATGGTATAGAAAAACCGCTGACAAAAGCAAAGAGAAAATATTAAAAGCTTCCAGAAGGAAAGACGCAGGATACTAACAAGTAGCAAAATCAGCTAGTTGGACACTTTGTTTTTCTTTCCAGTTCAGGAAATGCCAAAAATCAGCGGGCTGACTTGACTATATTCCAGGGTAGATCTTATCAGCTCATCCTACTTTCTCTGAGAGAGCAAGTCTTCACGCCTGGAGGGATATCAGCGTGCCTAGTTCCCGGAAGGAGCTGGACTGAGATAAATTTTATTAGTGACTCAGTTTCTGCTCTGTTTGCAGATGCTGCACAGTCCTACTGCTGTCTAGGAAAAGTTCTGGAAGCCCTTTGGGAGGCTCCCATCTATCTTTATCATTATCTAATATTATTTTAGATTACAAAGAGGAAATAAATATAATGATTGAGAAGCTTATGATTTATGCAGGATGTTTTACAGTGTTAGAATTATTTGTTTAGGGCCCTGAAAGGCAGGTCTTGGTAGCCAAAGTAAATACAAATTTGTCATAAAGATTCCAATAATTAAAATCTCCGGACCATCTGTCTTCTCTTCGCAGACATTCAGGCAGTTCTACTCCTCTAATTCTTTGCTCAGCTACTTCTTTCAGGCAGGAATCCCTTACCACTTTGTCCCTCCCGCCTGAAATATGGCTCATGCTGGAATCATTAATATACAACTTCCTCCAGGCAACCTAACATTGTACCGCAAGCTGGAATTCGTCACTTTTTTCTCAATTTCTCTCTAAATATTGTATTTTTACCACGGTTACTTTACTTAGCACACTTTTCTGTGTCTTATACTGTATTTAATTGTTGAAATGTCTTTATTTCACTAATTTATAGACTTTCAGTTAGGAGATTGTTTATCCATCTGATGGCCTTCAGAGATCTGGAATCATGGAGTTCAAAGGACCTAATCTGTTCCAGCGTCCCACCCACAGTGGGGATCCCTAGTGTAATATAATTGACAGATGTTTGTTGGTCTCCTTCAACACCTGCAGTGGCAGAAAGCACTGTGTATTCACAGGGCAATTCATTTCACTTTTAGAGGAATTACCAAAATGTTCTTCCTGACATTAAAATCGGCTTCCTTAACTTCCAACCATTTGTTCTAGTTTTGCCCTGTGAAGGAACTTTGGGTATGTTTAATATCTTCCCCAGTTCATATTTGGGCAGCTTATTTCTAAATGCAAAACATTACGTTTTGTTCTGCAGTATTTTGTTATTTTGGGTACATACTTCCAAACTCTGCAGATCATGTTATTTCTTCTAGCTTCCAAGCCACGCTGCAATTACTTTTAGTCTTAGCTTTATAACCCATGTACGGGCTTTGAGTCTTGACACCCTAAGACTAAAAGAAAAAAACCTCATTTGTATTAACATGACTTGAAAGCAAACCTCTTGATTGATAGTGCTAACAGAGTTATGGAAATGAATAAGATAATGTCCTTGTCATTGGAAAGGTCTCCTTTTATTAAACAAGTAGCTGAGGCACCAGAGAGATGGAAAATAAATGTCAATGCAGAGTCAAAAATATTTATTTTGAAAGCAGAAGGCATTGATCATATGCACTCTTTTATTGTGGCTTTATTTCATTATATATTGTTACTATTTCAAATTAATTTTCAGACAGCAGAATGAGAAGAGTGTTATACCATCATTAAACCTCTCCATCCTTAAAGTATTTGGTCATATGAAAAATGGAAACCTAGCTTGATCTAATAGTTTTTATTAGCAGTGATGCATTAATTGCCCAATGGTAAAACAAAATATTTGAAGGGTTTGAGATCCAAACATTAAAGGAAAATACCAATTTACTACCAATGGTATAAAGCAAAATATGATCTTAATTTGTATTATCGTACATTCTTTGCAAAAATGCATCTCCTTCCATCCCCACTTGCCTACATGAGCATGACAACAGCATGACAATGCGAGGTGAACAATCTGTGACTCCTGAATAGTAATAATTATTCAGGTTATTCAGGGTTATTACTCAGGGTCATTCAGAGATGAGACATCTGTGGTACCTGGAATGCCAAACTTCCTATTTTTTTAAAATCTTGATTTCTATGCAGTATAGCAATAGATAAGTGTTTTTTAAATAAAACATTTGTTTCTACCTATCAAGAGGAAGATTTTCTGTATTCTGCTCTTAATGTTAAAGTAGATGTGTAGCTTGAATTGTGGTTCTGTTATTATTCACATTTTAATTGATTTTGAACTAAGCCTATTGTCCTAAACTATGGCACAGGATTGATTTAATATGAAACATATCAGGAATCAATTCTTTCTTGGTTTACACATTTGATTTATGTAGCAGAATGTTCCCATGAATCGCAACTCTGAATTTTGAGTGCATGGGTGAATAGTTCAAAAAACTTAAGTTTGAATGGACTATAAAAACATTTCCCTTTATCTGTGCCCTGATATGCAATTGAAAATTATCTAAGCATACACAAAATGTATTTACTGCCTATGAAGTTTACATCTTGACGTAATTGCATTCGTGCACTGGGGAATGCTTGGGATCCTTTGATTAAAGGAGATGGTTTGGAGCAGAGCTTTCTCCACACAGCCCAAAGGATTTCTCCTAGGAGTAACACAAAGGCATCCTGGTGAACCTTTACAATTTGAACTGTATACTTGCTCCTTAAGGACAACCAGAGGCATGTCATTCAGCTTGAGTAGGCTCTGTGTAAGCCGCCCTAGTAATAGTAGAGTCACCGTATAAAGTCACCAATAGATTTTGGACCCATTTGATAAAAAATAATCTCCTTCAATAGTTTATTGATAGTAAGCTACATTGCAATCAATATTTTACATTTGTTTCATTACTTCATGGTTTTCAAAACATCAGCTTTATTTTATATAGTCTGGCAAAGTTTACTTTTTACTGATTTAGCATTCTCTCTCTTTTTTATCACTGGTCAATAATTTACGTACAACAGTGAATTTGATTTTTCGTGTTTAATGTATTCTATGGGAATTAAAAATTTATTTAAGATTTTTTAAAAATTTGAAATAGAATATTCTATACTAAAAATATTGTATTTCCACTTACTCAAGAGATGCCCCAATCCTTAAATAGAATTGAGCATTGTGTATAAGGTATTGCATTAGAAAAGTTTGGGGGAAACTTTTTATATCCATGATGATGAAGTTCAAATTTAAGTTATTACAGTTATTTTGGAGCTCAAGCTATGGAGTCAGGTACACCTGGATTTAAATCCCAATTCAGGTTTTACTCTACATATACCAGCTATGTATCTTGTGCAAATTACTTAAGCTTTGAGTTTTATTGTACACTTATGATTGATAGTGATTGCCTGATAGTGTTTGTGGTTCTAAGAATCTACCAAGATAATGTATGTAAAGCACCATAAAAAGTAATGAAAACTTGGTAGCTATTTTAATTATTTTCATAAACTACTACTAGGGGGAAATATAGGTGCATATTTATATAACATGGCAGAAGACATCATTGAGAAAAATACTAATATATTTAGTTACATAAATCTTCACAATTTCTATACATAAAAAAATCTATAAATCAAAATACGGGGAAAATGTTTTCAACATACACTGAAGACAAAGGAGCAATATCCTCAATATGCAAAGAGTTCTTAAAAATCAATAATATATTTTCAACAAGAATGCCAAGACAACTCAATGGAGAAAGTATGCTCTTTTCAACAAATGATTCTGGAACAACTAGAAAACCACATACAGAAGAATGAAATTGGACCTCTATATCACACCATACACAAAAATTAATTCAATATAGATCAAAGGTCTAAATGTAAGAGCTAAAACTGTAAAACTTTTAGAAGAAAATGTAGGTGTCAATATTCATAACCTTAGATTAGGCAATGGTTTCCTAGATATGACACCAAAAGTTGCAAGCAACCAAAGAAAAAAATAGATAAACTGCACTTCATCCAAATTAAAAACCTTTGTGCTTCAAAGGAAAATATTAAGAAAATGAAAATACAACCCACAGATTGGGAGAAAAATCTTTGCAAATCATTTTTCTAGTGAGGGTCTGGTATCTAGAATAAATGAAGAACACTGACAACTCAATCATAAAAAGACAACCCAATTTTAAAGTGGGCAAAAGATCTGAATAGACATCTCTCCCAAGAAGATATACAAATGACCAATAAGCACACAAAAAGTTGCTCGACGTCATTAGGGAAATGTAAATGAAAACCAAAATGAGACACTACTTCACATCCACTAGCATGGCCATAATAAAAAAGACAGACAATAACAAGTGCTGGTGAGGACATGGAGAAATTGGAAGTCTCATGCATTGTTGGTAAGAATGTAAACTGGTGAAGCGCAATTCCATTGCTAGGTATATAATGTGTTTACACAAAAACTTATGCACGGCTGTTCATAGTAGCATTAGTCACTAGAGCCAAAAAGTGGAAAAATAACCCAAATATCCATCAACTGCTGAATGGATGAATGTGGTATAGCTCCCCAATGGATTATTATTCAGCCCTAAAAATAATGGAGTATTAATACATGTGACAGAATGGATGAACCTTGAAAACTTTATGCAAAGTGAAAGAAGCCAAGCATAAAAGGACCACGTACTGTGTGGTTCCACTTATATGAAATGTCCAGGATAGACAGAGCCATAGAGACAGAAAGCAGATTAGTGGTTGTCAGGATGAGGGAAGGAGGGAATGGGAGAGTGACAGCTCATGGGTACAGGGTTTCTTTTAGAGGTGATGGAATGTTCCAGAATGAGATAGTGGTAATGGTTGCACAAGTTTGTGAATATATATCTTTAATTTAGTCATCTCACTTTGTAGAATGTAGCCTAAAAAAATAATTATAGATTGCTAAAAAGGTACCTATAGCTATGTAATAACAATGGTTTTATTAGTAAAACAATAAAAAATATATTTAAAAATCCAGAAATTCATAATTGTTTAAAATAGTTTTAGCATACACATCTAATAAGGTAATGTGCAGGTACTAAAAATGGCGTAGAAGAGGATTTAATGAAATGGGGAGATACTCATCATATAGTCCGTTTAAAAAATCACTTTCAAAAACATCGCATAATTTGGTTCCATTTCCATGAAAATAAAAAGGGCATGTATATTTGGCTAAAATGTTTGAATACGTATGCAATGAAACATAGAAATAAAAAAAGGTCTTCTCTGATTGGAGGAATTATGGATGACTGTATTTATTTTTAACACCTTTTTGAGGTATGATTGACATACAATAGACTGTACATGTTCAGAAAGCACACATGATGAGTTTTGCATGTGTATATGCCTGAGACCATCACTACAATCAGATAAAAATATTCATCACCCAAGAAGTTTTCTGGTGTCTCTTTGTAATCTTCTCCCTCCCTCTGCCTCGTTCGCAAACACTGATCTACTTTCTGTCAGTGAAAATTAGTTTGCATTTCCTAGAATTTTATATTGAAAAAATTATTATGTCTCTTTAAAAAAATATGGATTCATTCATGCAGCATAATTAGTTTGAGTGTCATTCTTCTTGTGTGTATCAATCGTTTATTCCTTTTCACTCTGAGTAGTATTTCAGTTTATGGATACCACAATTTGTTTATCAATTCACCTGTTGATGGGCATTTAGGTGGTTGTCAGTTTCAGACGACTACAAATAAAGCAGGTATGAATATTCATGTGTAAGTCTTTGTCTGGATATATGCTTTCATTTCTCTGGAGTAAATGCCTAGGAGTGGGATGGCTGGGTTATACGGTAGGTGACATTTCCATTTTTATTTAATAAACAACTAAACAGTCCCCAAAGTGGTTATCCCATTTTGCACTCTCCAGCAGTGTGTGAGAGACTTCCAGTTGCTCCACATCCTCTCTAACACCTCCTAGAGTTAATCCTTTTAATTTTAAGTATTCTAGTAGTTGTATAGTGGTATCTCCCTGTGCTTTTAATTTGCATTTCCCTGATAACCAGTGATACTTAGCATCTTTTCATTCATTTATGTTTCATTTGTGTATCTTCTTTAGTGATGTGTCTTTTCAAATCTTTTGCATATTTTTAGTTTTTGTTTGTTTTCTTGATATTGCTCTTTAAGTGTTCTTTGTCTATTCTGGATTCAAGTCCTTTATCGGATATGTGCTTTGGGAACATTTTCTCTCAGGCTGTAGTTTGTCTTTTCATGTTCTTATCAATGTCTTTTGAAGAGCAGGAGTTCTTAATGTTAATAAAGTCCATTTATCATTTTTTTTCTTATAAGGATCATGCTTTCATGTTGTATATTAGAAATCTTCATATAACCCAAAGTACCAGATACATTCTCCTATGTTTTTTTTCCTGGAATCTTTATAGTTTTGAGTTTAGTTTAATGATTCATTTTGAGTTAGTCTTTTATATATATAAAATGCAAAGTATGGATTGAAGTTCACGTTATATATATATATATATATATGGATATCCAAGTTTTCTAGCACCTTTTGTGGAAGACTACCCTTTTTCCACTGTTTCCTTTGTATCTTTGTTGAAAATCAATTGACCATATATGTGTGATTCTATTTCTGTATGCTGTATTCTGTTCCTTTTATCTGTTTTGTCTATCTCAATGTAAATACCACTCTGTTTTGATTACTGTAACTTTATGATAAGTCTCAAAGTCAGGTAGCACGAGTCCTTCAACTTTGCTCTTCCTTTTCTAAATTGTTTCGGCTATTCCAGGTAATTTACATTTCCACATGAATTTTAGACTCAGTTTGTCCATTTCTACAAAAATGTGTGCTAAGGTTTTGATTGAAAATGCGTTGAATTTATAGATCGATTTGGGGAAAATTGATATTTTAAAGGTGTTAGGTCTCCTACTCCATGAACACAACGTATCTCTCCAGTTAAGCCTCCTTTAATTTAAGCAATATTTTGTAATTTTCAGTGTTCAAGTTTCACATATCTTTTGGCTGACTTTTCCCTAAATATTTCATACTTTGGGATGATATTGTAGATTACAATATCTAAATTTCAATTTATGTGTATTCGTTACCAGTATATAGAAGTGGAATTAATGTTTGCACATTGGTCTTGTATCCAGCAACTTTGCTAAACTCAGTTATTGATTACAGTAGCTTTTTTTGCAGATTCATTATGTTTTTCTGTGTAGACAATCATATTGTCTGTGAATAAAGTTTTAATTCCTCCTTCCCAGTCTGTATACCTTCTATGTCTTTTTCTGGCCTTAATGCACTGCCTGGAAACCTTCAGTCCAGTGTTGAAAGTAAGTGATAAGAGCATACATACTTGCCTTGTTTCTGATTTTGGAGGTTTTTTTGAGGAAGATCAGCCCTGGTCTTACATCCATCGCCAATCCTCCTCTTTTTGCTGCGGAAGATTGGCCCTAGCTAACATCTGTGCCCATCTTCCTCTGATTTATATGTGGGACGCCTGCCACAGCATGGCTTGATGAGCGGTGTGTAGGTCTACACTGGGGATCCAAGCTGGCAAACACCAGTCTGCAGAAGCAGAGCATGCAAACTTAATCACTATGCCACTGGGCTGGCCCCCTTGTTTCTGATTTTAGGAGTAAAGAATTCAGTCTTTTACTATTAAGTGTGATGTCAGCTGTGGGTTGTGTATAGCTGCCCTTTCTCGGGTTGGAGAAGTTCCCTTCTATTCCTAGTTTATTGAGTCTTTATTAAGAGATGATTTTGGATCTTGTCAGATGCTTTTCGTGAATCTTTTAAGATAATTTTATATATATTTATATATTTCTGTTTATCTGTTTGTCTGCCTGTCTATCATCTATCTATCTGTAACTAGCTATCCATCTCTACATATATATGTAATATAAAGAATTATATTAATTGATTTTCTAATGTAAAATAAACCCTGAATCCCTGGAATAAGCCCCATTTTGTATAATCCACTTTATATATTGTTGGGTCAGATTTGCTAAAATTTTGTTAAGAATTTTTGCATCTATGTTCATGGAAAGTAATTGGTCTGTAGTTTTCTTTTCTTGTAATATCTTTGTCTGGTTTTGGTGTTAGAATAATGCTGGCCTCATAGAACAAATTGAGAAGCACTCCTTCCTTTTCAGGTTTTTCCAGGAGTTTGTGTAAAGTATTTCTTCTTTAAAGTTTGGTTGACTTCACTAGTGAAGTGATATGGGCCTGGAGGTTTTGTTGCTATTGTTCATGGGAATGTTTTTAACTACAAATTCAATTTCTTTAAAAGATATAGAACTATTCAGGTAACTTCTTTGTTGTTGTATGAGCTTTGGTAATTTGTATCTTTCAAGGAATTTGCCCATTTTATTTTTAATTTTTTGAGTTTATTAGAATAAAGTTTTCATACTATTTATCTTGTTTATATCTATGAAATTGGTAGTGATGTTACCTCTTTCATTAATGATGTTGATAATTAGTGTCTTTTATTTTTTATCAGATTAGCCTGGATAGAGGTTTATCAATTGTATTGATCTTTTCACAGAACCGTCTTTTGTTTTCATTGATTTTCTCTTTGTTTTTTTTGCTACTTCATTGATTTCTGCTGTGATCTTTATTAGTCTTTCTTCTGCTTACATCAAGTTTCTTACATTCTTTTTTTCTTAGTTTCTTAAGGTGGAATCTGAAGTCATTGACTTAAGACTTTTCTCCTTTTCTGATGTAGTTATGTAAGGCTATAAGTTTTCAGTAAGCAATATCTAAACTGCATCCCAGAAATTTTCATATGTTGAGTTTTCATTTTCATTCTGTTCAAAATAATTTGTAATGTTCCTTTTGATTTCATCTTTAACCTTTGGGTTATTTAAAAGTTTGTAGTTTAGTTTCCAAACATATGGAGATATTCCAAGTATCTTTTTGTTGTTGATTTCTAACAATTCTACTATCAAAGAGTGTATTTTGCATGACCTGAATCTTTTTACATTTGCTGAGAATTGTTTTATGGCCCAGAATGTAGTTTATCTTGGTAAATGGTTGGTATGTACTTGAAATGAGTGGATATTCTGCTGTTGAGTAGAATGTTCTATAAATAGCAAGTAGGTCAGGTTGGTTTATATCGTCCAAGTCTTACACATATTTACTGATTCTTTTGACTATTTGTTCTATCAGTTATTGACAAAGGAGTGTTCTGATCTCTCCTTGCAGATCTATCAGGTTTTGCTTCACGTATTTTGAAACTTTTTGCTATGAGGAGCATACATTTTTAAGATTGTAATGTCTTCCTGATGACTTGACTCCTTCATCATTCTGAAGATACCCTCATTTTTCCTGACGATACTTTTTTTGTTGTGTAATCTACTCTGTCTGATTTTAATATAGTCTTCCCAACTTCCTTTTGGTTAGTATTAATATGTTATATACTTTCCCATCCTTTCACTTTTAATATATTTTTCTCTTTTTTATTTAAAGTGAGTGTCTTTTGGGAAACACATAGTTGGGTCTTTCTTTTAAACCCAATCTGACAACCTCTGCCTCTTAATTGGTATTTTTGGACCATTTACATTTAACATGAATATTGATATAGTTGGTTTTGAATCTATCACCTTGCTACATTTTTTATTTGCCTCTTATGTTCTTTGTTCCCTTTGCCCCCTCTTTTTCTATCTTCTTTTGGATTAATTTTAACTTTTTAAAAAATTCCATTTTATCTCTTTTGTTGATTATTAGCTACGATTCTTTGTTATATCATTTTATTGGGTGGTTTAGCATTTATAGGATACAACTTAATTTATCAATCTGCTTTCATATGATATTATACTACTTCACGTAAAGTGTAAGAACCTTACAGTGGTATATTTTCATGACCACTGAACCAAGTCTTGTGCAAATGTTGTCATGTATTTTACTTCTAAATGTATTATAAACTCCACTTACATACTTACATATTGATATCATTTTTGCTTTAAGGTGTCAGCTATCTTTTGAAAAGCTTTATATAATAAGCAAAAAGTCTTTATCCATGTAGTCAGCATTTTCCATGCACTTCATTCCTTGTGTAGATACAGATTTCCATCTGATGTTTTCCTTCTGCATGAAGGACTTCCTTAAATATTTATTGTAGTGTAGGCTGTTGATATTGCAGTGTAGGCTAGATGAATTATTTTAGCTTTTGTATGTTAGAGAAAGTCTTCATTTCTGCTTTTGCTTTTTTGAAAGATATTTCTGCAGTTTAAAGAATTCTAGGTTAACAGTTATTTTCTTTCAGTACTTTAAAGATCTTGCTCCAATATATTCTTGCTTACATTATCTCAAACAATAAATCTGCCTTAATCCTTACATTTATTCCTCAGTACATAATATACCTTCTTTTTCCAGCTTTTTTTCAGATTTTCATTTTACCATTGATTTTAAATAATTTGATTATTATGGACCTTGGTTTAATTTTCTTCATGTTTCTGGTGCTTGGGATTTGTTGAGCTTTTGGCATCTGTGTGTATATAGTTTTTGTCAAATTTGAAATTTTTCAGTTATTATTTCTTCAAATTTTTTTTTTCCTGCTCCTTCCCTCCTCTCCATTGGAGATTCTAATTACCTATTTCTTTGGCCACTTACAGTTGTCCCACAGTTGAGTTATGCTCTTTTCCTGTTTATTTTTCAGACTTCTTTTCTTTCTCTTTTTTATTTTGGATAGTTTCTGTTGCACCATGGTCAACTTCATTAACCTTTTTTTTCCCTGCATCATTTAACCTGCCATTAATCTCATTCAATAAACTTTTCATCTCAGACATTGTCATCTCTAAATATTTTATATGGGTCTTTTATAAATTTCTTTTCCATTCCTCTATTTAGCATATTCAATAATTTTTCCAGCTTCTTTAGCATTTGGAATATAGTTATAATAACATTTTAATGTTTTATCTATTATTTCTGCCATCTATGTATACTGATATCATCTGTATCATTTCTGAGTCAGTCCATTGGTTGATTTTTCTCTCCATTGTTTTTGTTTGTATTTTCCTGCTTTTTACTGGATGCCATAAAGTTTGAGTTTTGCCTTGTTTAGTGCTGAGTGTTTTTATTCCTATAAATATTATCGTACTTTGTTTAGGGATGTGGTTAAAGTACTTAGAAACAATTTGATTCTTTCAGATCATTCTTTGAAGCTTTGGTACCAGCGCTGCCGTTAGTTTAGTATTAATTTTTCCCCAACTATTGAGTAAAGATTCTTCTTAAGACTGTAAACCAATGCCCCATGAATTATGAGATCTTCCACGCTGACTGCTAGAAGCAAGTACTTTTGCCAGTGCTATGTGAATGCTAATCCTTTAGGATGATCCTTTCCCTGGACTTGGATAGATTCTTCACCCACATGCACTGATCAACCCTCACCGGAATATTCCAGGGCAAACTCTGTAAATATCCCAAGTTCTCTCTTTGTGCCACTTTCCCCCCGCCTCTCCTCTCCTCTCCTCTCCACTTCTCTCCTCTCCTCTCCATTGTTCTGCCCTGTGATTTCTAGCTTCCTTGGATTTCCAAACTTTAGGCTCCATCTCCTCAATTCAGATTGTCCAGTGGGCTCTGAAAGGGTTCCATCTTCTTGCACTGCAGCATAGATACTTTCTTCAGGCAATGAACTAGGACAATCATACCACTCACCTCATTTGTTTCCTGTTGATCAGACGTTACTATTCTTCTCTGCCTCATGTCCAATGTCTTAAGTGCCATTTTTTCTAAATTTTGTCCATTTTCTTTTCAGTCATTTTAGACAGGAGGGTAAATCTTGCCCCTCTTACTCCATCTGGATAAGAAGCAGAAGTTCTAAATGGTTTTATTTTCATATTTTTGTTTTTGTTTCTTTTTCTAGTTTCTCTAAAATAGTACACACATTCATATAAAACTTGTGATAAAAATATGTGGCTTATTTTAATAAAATAGGTAGGATAGTATTAAAGAATTATATTTTGTAATTAATCATATTAACATGACTGAATATATAATAAATAGTTATATAAATAGTTTTCAACTTCTTTATCAACATCCAAATTATATCAGATTTTTTTTTCCTCAGGAGAAAAAATCAAAGGCACACAAATATTATAATTTAAGAGAGAAAAATGGAAAGACCTCTTTTGAAAAGAAAGATGTTTGACTCTTTACATAGAAAAACCCACATTAATAAACTAGAAAATGTTGCAATGGTACCATGAGACTAGCATTAACATGACTCTAAATATAAATTCCCCAATATTTTTCTTATTCTAGGTTCCAGTTTATTCCTCAAACATTTTTTTCATGAAACCTTTTAGTCCGCGTTTACAGATGTCTCTCCCATGACCAAACAACTCATGAGAATTCCACGGCCTTAATGAGCCACTTTGAATAACATCTTACACTTTCCCCAAACTCAGAAATTCATCATACTACTGAAAACCTGCTTCTACATCTGTGACTTCAGCTTTTATGATCTCCTTGGGTGGCTCATTTTTTCCTGGTGTTTCTAAACCTCAAATTATGAGGCAATCTCTCTGAAAAAGATATCAGAGATTCTTAACTATTTTCTTGCTTTGAGTGTTTTTAGGGGCAAAAGGAAAAGACCAAGGTATTATCAAAATTTAAGACTGTCATTTGCATTATATCCAGCACAAACCTATATGACAGAGTACTGGTGCCAGGAATGTGTCCCATGCAGCCCTTCTTTTTAAGTAAGCTGAAGATTGCTTCCTCAATTAGTTGAAACTTCTGGGTGGTCTTTTAAAAAATAGCTCTTTGAAGAAAGTAGTAAACTAATAATACTGTAAATGCAAAATAACATTAGTCCTTTAACTTTGAAATTAAGAAAGAATGGATCGCAATTCAATGTTTTTTGTTTATTCGTGTAGAATTTCCTATCTCTGACTTTTAAGAGGAAAAAGTTGTATATAAATCCAATGGGAGAATTGTTTTAAAAAAAAATGTGTATCTATTTGAGCTTAGAATTAGCCAAGTTTCATTAATTAACTTGTGTGTGTGTGTGTGTTTAAACTACTGGGTTTGCTTATTTTTGTGTGTAAATAGATGCATACACACAACTACATTCTATACTGAAATCAGTGTATAAGAAATTTAAACTATCTGGGGATGTGTAGTAAATAAAGAACTCCCTCCGTCTCTGAGAAAAGTGGCCATTTCTTAGCTTTAGTCTGCACATTTGATTCCACTTTCAGGTCTGAAATCACCTGTGTGTTCTCTGGATGTGGTCCCCCCATTACAGCTTGCCCTAGGCAAAGTACTAAAGTAGTTGAAGTCGCTGTTGTGGGCACTCCGTCTTCTTCCAGAGACTTCTTTGTCCCTTTTACTCTTCTTGGCTGGGCAGTGAGAAAAAACTGTATTTTAGTTATGAGCCCTTTTATCGCCCTGAAAAATCTCCATTTAGGCAGCTGTCCCCTCCAGGGACGCATAAGGCAGGCTGACAATCTTCACCACTCAAATGCCCATAACTGTGATTTTCATCACTTCGTTGGCTGTGTCTACCTAACAGTCTGACAGTGGAAACAGTCACCCTTTAGGCTCTCGAATGTTCAGTTTTGGCCTTGGCTAAATCCAGTGACCCCAAACCCTCCTCACCCACCTACCCCAAATAGGAAGGATAGTGAAATTAATTCTGTCAGGAAAAAGAGAAAATCTTCTACAAACAGGGGTCTAATAATTAGGATGATTGGCCAGTAGACTGAGCAAATTTAAATAAGGTAGACTATGCCCGTATTATAGACTTTGTAGCTCCTCCAGGCAAGCTTGTTCTGAATGGCATTTTTGGCTGTGCGAATGCAAATGTCTGTTATAAGACTTGTGCTTAAGCCTGAATACAGAGCATTGAATTTAAGCTCCCCACGGTGCTGCTGAGTGTCATCAGCTATTGGCCAAATGGGCATTGGTTGGCAAATGAATATTGTCATGGCATTCAGCTTAGTTTTCTTAGCTTTCGACTTTTTTAGTGTATTATTATAGCTATTTCTCACTGTACATAAGCAGAAGGTGATAGAAGTTTCCTGCTTTTGTCCACCATTGCCCTGAATGTCTCATTTTCTGGAGTTATTATCTCTCCAGTCTATATTAATGTGTCCCATTGAAATCCACTTTCCTCAAATACCCATTATCCAAAGTGAAAAAAAAAAAAAAGGACTCAAAGCTGCATTTAGCAAATACCATCCCAGGAAGTCATCCAAAATCGTGGGTGCCCACAAAAGAGGTCAACAACCATTTGCTTCTCATGTGCATTTAATTATTGGAAAGAATTTGATTTGCCGATTATGCTAGTATTTTGAAGCAACTTCATTTTACAATTGAGAATGAGGACTTCTTAAAGTGGGCACAGGGAGACCACGCCAGGCCCATTGTGGGTACTGAGGAGTTCAACTCCTGAACAGAACCACATGAAGACTGGCAGGGACTAAGCTGCTACGTGGAAATGAATGAGCCTGGGGCCTCAAAACAGGCAGCCCAGGTGGATTATGAGATTCTGTGGTCACTGGGACGACTTGTTGGACAAAATCGTTCTCCCATTGCCTAAAATGTTCACTATAGAAGATAAATTTTTCAGTCAAAGGCATTATTAGAAAAGCAAGAGATTATTGAAAACTAAAGAAAAAGGAAGTGTTGATTTCAAGTCAAGAGAGGGTCAGAAAGGAGCTAACACTCGGGTCAGGACAGCAGGTCTGAGGACGGAGCCTGGAAGCATCAACCCGTGAGTAGCTAAAATGTCCCAGACACCAGGGTGTTCTAAAGAGAGAAAGAAGAAAGAATGAAAACAGAGGAAGGAATGGAGAGATATGAGAGCAAATTTACTTTGTCCCATTTGGCCTATTTTGTGACTTAGAAACTCTCGTCTATCCAATCTCTGTACCTTAAGAAAACCAAGGAGGTGAAAACAGCCTTTGGATGTTTCAGTTGAAGAGCAGTCACTGGGCGTGTTCTGTATAAATGCGTTTTCAGGGTTTAGATATGCTAACACCAGACAGCACAAATAAAAAAGTAATCAATCCTCATGATGCTTTCTCTCTTTTTTTCTTTCCATTATGTAGATTAAAGAATAGGATGTTCCAAAATGTTAAAAATCACAGCTATAACTTGTAAAATAGTCATGAGGACCTTCTTCCAGCCTCTGTGCTGGAGATTCAGGGGCTGATAATACAATGCAGGCGTTGCTTCCATCAAGGCAGGTGCACCCAGCTGGGGAAGTTGAGTGCCGAACGGCGCTGGTATGGCACCAAATGCAATCCAATGGGATTTAAAGAGGTCATTCCTGGTTTGGAATCCATAATGGTGAGAGACAGTTGGGGATATGGACTGCATTTTATATGCTTGCCTAGAAAATATTGTTGAATAAATGTTTTGAACACGATGCCAGTAAGTAGCTATTTATTTTCTGCCTTTGCACGTGACTAAACCAAAATGTGTGCTTTTGCTGAGAGGGTTATTTTGCAAAGACCTTCCTAAACTATCACTAAAAATGCAAATTGTGGTCAAGAGGTTCCTAACTGAGGGCCACACTCTTCTTCTCAATGGGAGAAACAGCAGATGCATCCTTAGGCCGTTCACTACATACTGAGAGAATATTTGCCAATGGTGCAGTTTTTAAAACTTGACTTTGACTAGATCAGATCATTGAAGTTAATGATTCAATGAGAACATTGTCTTTTCCTTTGTTCTCGTATTTTTTTGCTTTTTAACAACCAATTGCCCTTTTTTCTACCAGTTGTGTTGTACACGTCTTTTTATTTTAAGTACATTTCCTCTTTTGTTTTATATTCCTAATTACCTGTCACCTTAACTGCCTTAACTTTCAAACAGCCTACTTTGCCTATTCACTTCTTTTTGTTTGTTTGTTTTCTTTTTTTGAGCAATGGCATTTTTACAGAATGAAATTCTTCCCTTGAAATTCAGGAATGAAAAAAAACAACACACCCGTCCAGATGTGGAGAAAATAAACCTTATCCTGCTCCTGAACGC
Source organism: Equus quagga (assembly GCF_021613505.1). Lineage (NCBI taxonomy): Eukaryota > Metazoa > Chordata > Mammalia > Perissodactyla > Equidae > Equus > Equus quagga. The sequence goes on from NC_060273.1 coordinate 124,502,298, forward strand.
CTTGAAAGCTAAATGACCTTCTTTTGTTTTGTGTCGCTTTGCACCCCACCTGCCTTACTATCTTCTCCCACCCCGTTGGCCCAGCAGTGTAGATTCAGGGAGCTCTCCTAAGTTCACTTGCTGACTATCTCTCATTGGTGGGGGTGGGCTGACGGGTGGGGCACATGCCTGTGTTTGCACTGGATTTGACCCATTACATTGTCAGTCAGCATTAGCAGAATGAAGAGGTGGCATGGTTGCCTCTGAATTCATTCATTGCTAGAAATTACCATCTAAAGTCCAAGGACATTAAACCTTCTTACTTCATTGGTGCTATTACTATTGCCAACTCAGATAAGAATTAACGTTTGTGGATTTCACTAACTTGGTCTGTCCTCCAACCAAGGGAGGTTTCCATAAGCTGGCGGGAAAGGATAGCAGAGTTCAGGAAGCTGCACCAAGGTGATTATATTTGACAGACTGGTCTTGTTTCCTCCTCTACCTTTCACCATGAGTAACAGCTGCGTCTTTGTCTTCCTGTCATATCTTTCCCTTTTTAAGACAGAGGTCAGAAAATCCTGCAACGAGTGGGTCAAAGGGCATGATCCTTAAGCTAATTTTAAATTAGCGAGTAGGAGGAAATGAGATACATAATTTGGCCTCAAGTCTTGTTCTTTACTTTTTACCCACCTATTTGACTACATTTTACATCACTAATTTTTGTTTTGACTGCCATTGGTCGTAGCACAATTTCAAACGATCTCCAGAGTACCGGAGTGATGAAATGAAGTAGAGAATGCTGATGCTGATGAAAAGTCAGTCCCAGTCCCCGTAAGCCTTCCATGGTTTGTACTGTGTTTATTTTCCATCAGTGTGAGAATATTCTCAATAAGATGGGCTGGGGATTGGCACTGGAGGTAGGAGAGATGAACAGTTAGCAATGAGAGCCCATGTAAATGTCTTAAAAGCCTTTATGGTTTATGCCCTCCTACGAATGGACTTCAAGAGCTTGTGTGGAAATACTTGCAGAAAGATATAAGCAGTTGTATTCTCTTGGCCAAAAATGGTCCTTTTGTGTCAGGGTAGATTATGCTTTTCAAATACGCAGCAAACTTGGATGATTTGCCCACGACAGGATGAGGTTGAGGCAGGCCAGATAGGGTCATAGCGATCAACACAAAACAAGGAATAACTGAGTTCTTCTAGCAATTACTTTAGTTAACTCTAGCTCACCCTCGCATCGGGTGTATTTAGAACCACAGAAAGGCCAATCTCCTTTATTCAATCATTGAACACTCACTGCAAAATCACTGGACGCCAGGAGTGTAGAGACTAATAAAATAGGGTTTTTGTCCTCAGGGAGTCTAAACTTTTGTAACATTAGCATGGAATCAAACACTTTTAGGTGCATCGTTAATTATTTGAAAATCATATGATTGTTTTCTACAGTTTTGTATGAAATGTGATGATTTGTTCAATAGGTAAGTTGTGTGTTTGTGTGTGTGTGTAGTATATGTAATATCTACAGGACTACAGCATACAGTTGTGCAGGTTGTGTAGTATACAACACTGGGGGCTGCCATTCGTCTTGCAGTGCATAGTGCACAACCAGCGCCCCTGAGTTCCTACTGTGTGCCAGAGGATGTGGAAGGGAACAGAGTGTCTTCCCTCATAGAGCTTGCGTCCCAGTATTTGTGCATTCACACAATGGGCTAGACTCTGCTTTTGAATCCCATAAATATTCCTAGAGCCATTCTAAAGTGTGTGGCTTGACAGTCTTTCGATATAATCCAATATGAAAATGTATTAAATTTTTGGTGTGTTCCATGATTATACCGATCAATGAATTTATATCGATATCTATGTTAATCTGGCCTTCCTGAAGAATGAGTGAGAATCAGTGCTATAAGTTAACCTCTTACATTTTGAAATTTTTACATTTTACTTTTGTGAAAAATTGGAAACATTTTTAAAGTGTGTTATGCATGCATCTTTCCTAGTGAACAGAGTATATATGGCATGATTCAGAAAATCCCTATTTGTAATGTGGCCCCCAACGCAGTTATATTTTCACGGTATTATTATGAAATGTGTAAAGATAAGGTAAATCACTCGGTGATGGTGGCACTTTGTTTCGAAGACTTGCTAAGATTAGGAAAAATGCAGATGAGCGTGATGTGCAGGGCCTTCTCGTCGCTGCCCCTGCCTGCCTGTCCAGCCTCCTCTCCAGCCCATCCATTCTGACAGTCCTATCCTCCAGGCCCACGGAGCTACACGCAGTCCTAGGAGCTGCCCAAGCCATCTCACACTCATGCCTCTGCACGTGCCATTCTAATAGACAGCCACAGCTCCTTCCCTCTTCTCTTCTTCTTGTCACCCAGATCCAGCTGAGCAGTCATTTTCTTCGTGAAACCTTTCCTATCCCCACCCAGACTGGGTTAGGTGCCTGCCAAGGCTGCCGTATTGCACAACTGCGGGGGGTGGGGCCGGGCCTTCCTCTTGCTTGCTGGAGAGCGTCTCCTCTTTCTCCGATGGTACCCTGACTATGATTCTGTGCACTTAGCATCCTGCTCTCTTCTATTGCTCCTCAGCCTTCTGAAGGGTGACTGCTTTGGGGTCTGAAGTTGAGCCTTATTTCTGCTTGCCTGACGTGAAGTGCTGCTCAATGGATGATGACTTGAATTGTGGCTTCATATAACAGAGGATGTAACTTAGGAGCCCCTGAGATACTGAACAGAGACTGGGTTTTCCCTCCCTGGATCTGTTCAGAATGTTCACTTAGCCTCTCTAGTGGGTACTCTATTGTGATATCTGACCTTTGTGTCATTTCTCCCATTTCTACTGGCTGTAGTGCTGGCTGCTTTCCCCAGGTGTCCGTTAGCGCTAAGGAACACAGTTCTTTCTCTCTTCCCAGCTGCTGCACTTTCCTACCTCCCCTCCCCCTCCCCTCGCTTCCCCTCCTCTCTTTCCTCTCCCCCCCCTCTTTCTCCATCTCTTTTTCTCTCTCCCTCCTTCCCTCTTCCGGTGCTCCTCCACCTCCTCCTCTTCCTTCCTCCTCCTCCTCGCTCCCCCACTCCCTCTTTTCTCCCTCCCTCCCTCCCTCCCTCCATCCCTCTTCCCGGGGCCCCTCCTCTTCCTCCTCCTCTTCTTCTTTTGCGTCTCTTCTTCCTGCCCTCAATTCCCCACTCCGCTCCTGCTCCTCCTCCTTCGTGTTCTGTTCGCTTGCTCTCAGCCATAGGAGCTTTTGCCTTTTAAACAATTGTCTGCAAAACACACTTTTTTGGGAGTCAATCTCTGAATCAGCCATTGACATTTTATTTCCCATGACATTTATATCTTTAGTGGTTCTCTCAGTATTTGCAATGTCATGTGCACTAAAAATTATTTTCAGGTATGCAGTTACTACCAACATCTGAGGGTGGTGACTGAAAGCTGTGTATGTGAGGTTTTTCTGCAATTTGGGGATAGCAGTTCCTTTTTTGAAGTGTCATACGATGTTACAATTTCCCTTGCTTTCCAGGTGGTATATCTCAGGATTACGTTTCGCCACCTTGACATAAATATATCTGCGTACCTGCTAAAATTAACAAGGTGAAAGAGATCATTCAAAGATCATTATTCAAAGTACACAAATAATCCTCGACTGTCATTTCCCCAGCATCGATGAGAATTTGGGTCTCTTATGTAATTATTCTTGGAACAGCCATTGCTTTCTATGAAAATTGTGGAAAAGGGAAACTTAGTGTTTATGGTTGTTCCTTTCCTCTTAACTTGGTCGGTACCCACCCAGGAACACTGTCACTTCTACACTGCTCTCACTAGCATGGACTTGAGACCCTCCATTATATTTTACAAAACCACGGTCAAGCTGGAAGTGGCAAAGACCTTGGGAACTGTGTATTGGTAAATCTAATGGTGAGAATTTGGAGCCAGGTTGAAAGGGTGAGTCTGTGGGAGGGTTGAGGATGGTGATTTCATGTTATTTAGGACAGTGAAAAACCTTTGCAATTTAGGTATACCCAATCTCCCTCCTTCTTGAGATAATACTGCCCATATTTTTGTGTTATACTCATAGATGATTACTTAGTTCTGAGTTGATAGCAAACCTAATACTTACATAACATAAAAATTTTAAATAGCATTATTCTTTATAAAATAAACTTACAAATGATGTAGATGTTTTGGAGTCTAGAGTAGTCAGTTGTAACCGACTGACTGAGCTTAGGTGCCTATGAAAAAGGTTGGTGAAATGATTTCGGTTGTTTTCAGAATGAGCAAATTCCTCAGCTAAAGAAGACGTAAACGAGGATTATTTAGTTTTAAAAGCTTAAAAAACACTTTCAAAGATTACTATAACTTAAAAACCTATTAAGATGAATTCTTGGGTTGTATCTTACATCACAAAAACGGTTTGGAAACTCATTTAATGAACTTAGCTGCCAGTATTTGCCAAGTTAATTGGAGAATGTTGTATTCCTCCCCCTTTTTGTGCTGTGTAGACACAGCCTTTGGGCTAGAACAGGCTTTGTTGCTCATAAACCAGTGAACTGAATTCTGATGAGATCATGCTTTGACGTCGAATGTGGACCGATACTAAACTGCTTCAGAGTCTTGGAAGATAACTTAAAATCGACAGCCAGAAGAGGTGGAGACTGCTTCAATGGGAGAGGAGAGAGAAGTTTTTGCTGCTAAAGATCGTGAATGGATTTATTTTTGTTTTTATGACTTAGTGCCATCAGATACCTCAGGAAACCATCGATCGTAAAACTCTTTCTTGCATTTAGTAAACAATCAGAATTAACATATATTTAAAATCTTTCTACACCTGCTCAGAGTCTGATCACCGTATAACACACGTGTGAGTTGCCTGATTCTTTTTGTTTGTCAACTAGTTTAGAGTGACATGTGGGATGCAGGGGTGAGCTGAGAGTTGGGTTTTGCATTATGCAGAAGACTTGTTCCCGTCACAGCTGTGATGGCACTAAAGCTGTCGTGTGGAGGACTCGAGGTTGTATTTTTAGATCCAGTGTTAATATAATGTTTAACTGACAGCTGTTGAAATTTTGAAGTTTATAAGAAATGCTAAAATCTAAATGAGACAGTCTTAAAATAGTGTTTTGCTAGCTCAGTTAGAAATAATTTCAAAAGTAATCTAATTGAAAGTGATGTTATGATCAGTTTTCTATCCATATAAACCCTACTTCTAAATACTTTATTTAAAAACTTTTGTTTCAAATTATAAAGCCTGTAACTAAGAGGTTTGTATCCATTTAGTTGTGCGCATGTGAGCTAGATCTTTAAACTTGTTTTTATGTAAACTACATGTCAAAGTAGTCCTAGGGGCTGGCCTGGTGGCGCAGCGGTTATGTTTGCACATTTAGCTTTGGTGGCCCGGGGTTTGCTGTTTCGGATCCTGGGTGCAGACCTATGCACCTTATGTCAAGCCATGCTGTGGCAGGCGTCCTACATATAAAGTAGAGGAATGGGCACAGATATTAGCTCAGGGATAGTCTTCCTCAGCAAAGAAGAGGAGGATTGGCAGCAGATGTTAGCTCAGGCCTAATCTTCCTCAGCAAAAAAAAAAAAAAAAAAAAAGAAGGAGAGATTTATTTTCCATAGTTTTAAAATGATGTAAAGAGTTATAAAAAAGTGGAAGTTGTTTTATTTTATTTGGTATTGTCTGGTTTTGGATTTGTTAGTTAGGAAACAATGAGATAGCAATGTAAGTTCTTAATATTATTTTATATATATATTCATTCTTTTATAATGTTTCAGAAAAGACTACATCCATCATTGGTTAAAAGGGACCTTCTGATCTCTTTAAAATGCTGGTGTTTAAGTTCTGTTTGAATTGCAATTCACTAGGGAATATGTCTACCTTTAGAGAGTTATTAATTTAGTGCCAAATTCCTTGTTAGTGTTCAAAAATCATTTACTGTTAATGATAATGATGATAATTCATTTTTTATTTTATACATTAAGAAAAAATATTTTTAGAGTCTAATTTTTATATTATTCTATATAATGCTTTGTTGTTGATGCTACTGAGATCTTTGATCATGGAATCAAGGAAGAATGAATTTATAAAACGACGTCTTTCCTCTACAAGTTTGCCTCGCAAGCATACTTCTTAGAGTAGCCTTGTTTATTCTCCAGAGAAAACTTTTTTTTCTCAGAACAATGCTAACATATGTACATACTTTATGGTTTGTTTGTTTATTGATGAAATTATTCTAGGCCAGATACAAAGAAACTTTTAGTGAAATTTTCCTTTTAGTTAAAATGACCTCTAGCATGTGGACTTATTATTCGCATAATTTGATCATTATTACAATACCAGTACACCATGGTAGCATTTAGCATGTCAAACTACAAAGAAATTACAAGATGGCCTGAGAAGTGGCAGTGTTGCTAGTTTATATTCTGACAGATTTAATCATCTTTTAAGAATTGTTCTTGAGGTGATTTGGTTTTTGATGATTTTCTTTATGTGTAATGATAGAAACTGTTTTCTTCTACATTCCATGAAGGATGCATTTTTAAGAGCATAACAATGTGATATTCATATTGATTGTAGTCTAATTCTTAATATTCTACAGTAAAATTATGATTTTCAGGGCAGTAAAAGTAGGATAAGTTCCCCAAGATAAATAGAAGGGAAGATAAGAGGTTTATTTTCTTTTAATATCACCATCATCACCAAAATGTATTGCCTAACATGTATTTATTGACTTCCTCTCCTAACAACTATCTGGTTAAGAGACAGACTATTAATTACAGAAAACATGTCCCCTCCTGACCCTGAAAACTTGCAACTCTCACATAACTGAAAAACCTTTGGGGAGATGGTAAGAACACCCACACATAGCACATAGGACAGTGATTACAGAAACGGGCCGAAGCTGCTGTGGCAACCTCTACTACCTTCCACGGCTTTGAGACCATAACTCTCCCTGTCCACCTATTGTATCATTTTCTTCTCCAACAAATTGTGAATCATCCACTAGAGTTAGAACTAGAATTTGGAATATATTGACAGCAAGTCTGAAACTTCCTCTGCATGAGCTGGGAAGAGAGCTTACTGACGGGTAAATGCAGAGGGAAAAAGACTTTTTTAAGTACATAATGTCAGGATGAATTGACGTTTCTGTGTACACACTTCATCCTTCCTGTATGATGTGGCTACACATGCAAAAGACACTAAGAATACACAATGACAAGAAAGTCCATTTTTGCTATAGTTACAACTTACATTCCTTCTTGTCATATGAGTGGATTTCGACAACTGCCTATCCACTGGTATTATCCCATTTGAAGAGATTCCTAGCTGGCGAGGACACACAGCAAGATTGGAGAGGCATAGTCTACTCTGCCTGCTCTTTTCATGGTGGAAAAATGAGTGAGATAAGATGTAAAATAAATATACAGTGCTATCTTCATTATACCTGTAAATCCATCCCCAACCTCAGTGTGAAGTGGGGTAGAGAACACAATTCCAACTGAAGGTGTTGTTTGCAAATAAATTTTGAATGAAATGTTTACAACTTTTAAGCATCAGTTTAAAGCTTGGATTTCACAGAGTTTGTAACCTAGAAGTGTCAGAATCTTGCTCTAAGTGCTTCATTCATTTATTCGTCCAGCAATGCCAGGTTGTTAGTTACTCAGAAACAGGAAAAGTCCCAATAAGTCCTGCTCTTGTCAGTGTGTATATGCACCGCTTTCCCCAACATACCCTGGGTATTCAATAAAAGCTTGTAGAATTGAACAGTATACACACCAGATGCAATTTGTGCTTTTATTCATATCTGCTTTTTATGTTTGTTTTAGAAAACCTATAAACAAACACAAGCACTGCAGAGCCCTTTCATAAAGCTGGTTTGGGGAAAGTCTAACTCCTGTGTCAAGAATTATCTAAAGTGAGTCCAGATGGGCCAATGAGCAGCTTGAGCAAATGCACTTTGATTAAGTGAAGGGTTGCTGAGTTTGTTCCAAACTCTATCAATATTCTCTAAGAGAAAGCTGGCGAAGAAGAACCAGCCAAAAGCAGTAAGTGAACCGGAATGCTCCTTAAACAAGCATTGTTGACATTATCCTTCTAAAAATCCATGACTGCATCTTCTGAGGAGGACAGCCCTAAAATGCAATGTGAGTACAAGGGAGGGCCTGATATCTCCAGTATGAAAAAAGCAGATAATAATAACTATAACAACAACTAATATATGTAAGGTTTTGACATTTGTCATCAACTATTCCAATTGATGCATAAAAAAGTTGACCTGAAGCAATTGAATGACTGCTCTCAGGGTCACCACTAGAAAGTGGCAGAGCAAGGAATGAAACTAAATTCTGCCTTCCTCCATCGCTGTCACACCATCTCTCCGTGTGTCCTGCGTACGGCCCCAATTTACATGTCGCTCTTTCCCATAGAGTTATAAATTGTTCTCCCATTCACTCTGAGCCCTGGTGTAGATGATAAATCATATGATAATGTCCAGTATCAAATAATGTAATAAATAAAATACAGAGAAAAAAGAAGAGCAAAAATGAAGTAAGAGCAGATGGATAAGATTTGTAAGTAATGAATGGAGAAATAGTAGCATAAAAGAAAAATGAAAAAAGAGAGAACGATGATGGAAAATATAGGGGAAAAGATGGGGGGGAAGTCTGATTTCAAAATGTGGAGGAGGAAGAGAAAAAGAAATGACTCATAAATTTTTAAATGCGGCTTATTCCAAGTGTCATGGGGATCCGAGGTTCAACCTCTCATGTTTTATTTGCATGGCACAAGTCCATGACTTGTTGAGATTTCTGAGACTTTTAATTAGGAAAGAAACCACAAGTAAATGGTGGAGACATCCACAACGAAGTGATGCTCAATAAAGTGATCATTTTTAAGCGATTTGTTCTAAACCTAAGCAGTTTCTATACAAGTAGCTAAGGCGTACTTAGCTCCTCCGTTAGCGAGACTGCAGGCTCTGTAACAAATCCCGTTCTCAGAGAAGCCATCTTACAACGTTCTTGGATCTGGGAATTGTACCACGGTACTCATTTTCTTGTGACCTATTCATTTCCTCAAACTTAGAGACAGTGTGCAAATACTCCCTTTATCACCCCTTCGCTACTTTTTTATTGCCCTTCTTATTGTTGAGTGGCCTTTGCTTCAATGAGCCTGTCAGAGAAACTACACTGGCTTCAGAGAGGAGCAATGGGACCAGAGCTGATGCTGCGAGGGGACTTCAGCATCAGATGTGCTGTAATTGTCAAAAGTCCAGAGACAGTGTTAGGTGCTCTCCAAGACTGTTTGAGTAAGTGATAGTCATCCCAAACTTGCAGAAAATAAATCATGGCAAGTAATCTTCTTAATGCCAAATATATTTTCTAAATTGTTAGCCATTTTTGGATCGAAATCTTTCCAAATTGAATTACATAGTATTCTGCCTTTTTAATTTATTGTTTTGTGAGGAAGATTGGCCCTGAGCTAACATCTGTGCCACTCTTCCTCTATTTTGTATACTGAATGATGCCACAGCACGGCTTGATGAGTGGTGTGTAGGTCTGAGCCCGGAATCTGCACCCAAGAACCTGGGGCCACTGAAGCGGAACAGAGGAACTTAAACAGTATGTCGCCGGGCCAGCCTCTCTGCCTTTTTAATTTTATAAACATAGCAACATTATAAAAAGTTCATAAAATGACAGGAAAAAGTATCCACCCATCTGTTTAATATTTTAAAAAATGATATGAGCATTCCTTTCCAGTGTTCTAAAGTAACGCTTAAAAAAAAAAATACATGCACTGTAGAAAAAGGGAAAATGAGGAAAAGTAGAGAGAGGAAAAATGAACACGGGCGCAACATTATTTCCAGGGGTTTGCAGACTCCCAGAGGCTCAACCACAAGACGGAGAACACCTGGCAATCCTGAAGGCTTACACCGGTGGTTCTCAAATCTGAGCCTGCGTCAGCATCACCTGGGGGAGGGGCAGGCCTGCGAAACACTACTGCCTGGGCCCCACCCCCGTTCCTGATTCAGGAGATCTGAGGGGGGGCCCCAAGAATCTGCTTTTCTAACAAGTTTCCCGGTGTTGCTTCTGCTGCTGCTCCAGGCTCCACATTCTGTTTTGACGCCTGCACTCATTCGAAACCGTGAACTTCTAGAACTCACCTGCCCCTCAGGTGGAGATATCTTTAGTTTGCTATTTTTCTTACTTTTATTCCTAGAAATTTATCAGGTTTGAGGTGGGCCATGCCAGGTTAATAACAATACCTTAATTTCTATAGTTTTGGGTTTTTTTCTTTTGAGGAAGATTAGCCCTGAGGTAACATCTGCTGCCAATCCTCCTCTTTTTGCTGAGGAGGACTGGCCCTGAGCTAACATGCATGCCCATCTTCCTCTATTTTATGTGGGATGCCTGCCACAGCATGGCTTTCCAAGCGCTGCCATGTCTGCACCCGGGATCCGAACCGGCCAACCCCAGGCCACTGGAGCGGAACGTGCAAACTTAACTGCTGCGCCACCAGGCAGCCCCTGTATAGTTTTTATACTTTTTCAAAAGCACTTTTTACCCTGCTGAGAAGTTATTATCACTATTTCTGTTTTGTAGGTGAAGAAATTGAGACCTGATGCATTGGTTATGAGACCTAGAATAGAACTCATGTTTTCTTCCTCCTGATCTAGGACTTTTTCCAGGTTATCAGGTTGCCAGAGCATCATACCAGAGCAAGGAAGGAACAGATTGACCATGGCCAGATTAGGATGTCGCCATGATGTCCGTGGCTGGACATCGAATCCAGGGCATCATAAATGCTCTGTAACTAACTTCCTTAGTAGCTTGCTTTTTCATCAAACAATGCAAGATGACAGGGAGAATGCTGTGTCCGCTTGAAGTTTATACAGACGCACTCCCTGAGGGGAGCTAGTGTTGTGTAGTTGAACAAAGATTTTTTTTCAGTCATGGCTTCTCTCTTGAGCGTTGGGTATATTCCAAGCTGTTGTGCATTCTGCTCCATTGTGTGCAGTAAATCCCGGGGCTTAGGTGAAGATCCAGGCATCCCTCCACACACTGAACAATTCAAATGCATCAGTAGTCCGAGTTCTTTCGCCATCATTTGGGTCAGTGGTCTGACCTGGATTTTACACACCTGGAGAGTCAAAACAGAAAACAAAGCCAACCACCACCAACAAAACACTTGATGAGCCAGCAGAATGTTGTCATCTAAAAAAAATACAGTTGCTAAGTAAGGATAGAATAATCTAGAATTTGAAAAGTCTAAAATTTCTAATTCTGTGAAATAACAGTCATTCTAACAGGTATCAAAAAGGCAAGAAAAGTTACTTTAGAAAACAAACTAATTTTTTAAATTGAATTAATTTAATCTAATGAAAAAGTACACTCTTGCAGTCCCTTTTCTCTCTCTCTTTTTTGTCATGTCACTGCACCACTGACCAACTTTTAGGAAACGCTGCCTGTAACGAGATCAAACTTAAAAGGTATCAAGGAGGAGAAGATTCAGTGTGTTTTAAAATAATTCTGTCAAGTGAGATTCTATGGTTTGCTCATTCAATTTCTGGCAAACTTTGTATTGGTTCTCATAATTTGTGTGTGTGTGTGTGAGGACGATTGCTCCTGAGCTAACATCTGTGCCAATCTTCCTCCATTTTGTACGTGGGACACCACCACAGCATGGCTTGATGAGTGATGTGTAGGTCTGAGCCTGGGATCAGAACCCAAGAAGACTTGGCCACCAAAGCAGAGTGCACAAACTTAACCACTATGCCACCGGCCTGCCCCTTGATTCTCTTGATTTTTAAACTAAATTTTAAGTGGGAGATTGAAACCTGATTTATTTCATTACACCCTCAATGGAGAAAAAAGTAAGTCTTCACCATTCTCCGTATACTAACACACGTAATCTTCAACCAGTGTAAAACTCCCCCTGGTCTTGGCTCCTTTAGTCCTTGTAACTGTTTCTCCCAGGTCTCAGTTTCCATTCCTCCTTCCCCTGGGCACACGGGACGGTTCTCGGTGTGGAGCATGCAGTGGGGAAAAGCATTCAGGCTTTGAACTCACAAACGTCTTGTGCAAACAGGGCTGTGATCAGTGCTACACCTACAACCCCGAGAGAGGGGTGGGAGGGACATTCCAGCTTGTGGGAAGCCTTGAAAGAGTTGTGAGAGCTGTCTAGGGGAGCTGATGACGCTCCTCGAGGACACCAGTAACAGCGGTGGGGAGTGCAGGTTGCCCAGATCCCAGCTCCTGGCTTTACGTGCTGGGGACTTCGCTACTCTGACTCCATTTCCAGAACTGTAAAATGTGTAGACTAACATACTTACTTCAACTGAGTTGTTCTGAGAAATGATGATTAAATAGATGAAGCTTCAAGGACAGTGCCTGGCATGGAATAGCAGTTCAGGAAATAGTGGCATTAGCCCTCAAGGCACAGAAAATAGCAGGCATGCCTTCCACTTGGTTCTATTTCTCCGTTATCGGATACAATAATTTTACCGTTGTAGGTGTGTAGGGAATAGCAACTGGCTACTTTTGTATTAGACTATCGGCAAAAGTATATCTTTGTTTCTATTGAACTATTAGACTTCTACGCTGGTTAGAGTATGTTCCTTTCAAATAGGGGTTCAATTATCACCAAAGCAGAACTGTGAAATTACCGTCCTATCATGTGTCGTTCACTCTGAACACAGCCATTTCAATCTGAACTCATCTGGAAGCTGGCTGGAGCATCAGGGCAGCAGGGAAGTTAGGCTGTAAAAAGAGACCATCAAGGTGTGAGTGGCAGGTGAACCCAGAGTGCTAACTCAAGGCTGGCAATAGCCAGTTATATAAAAGTCCCCCAAATTTCCTAAATTTTACTCATATTAAAACTAAAAACTTTTACCTAGCATACGTAGATATTTGGAAAAGACATCATTACAAAATGCAAATAAGCAAAATTCAGATTCATTCACTCACATGACCTCCTACTACATTGAGGCGTCCTTCTCTGAGGACCGGCACACAGACCGCTCGCACGGCCTTGTCCTCAAGGACCTCGATCCAGTGTGCCGTATCTCATGTTATACTTGCAGTTTGCTGAAACACCTGAAGATTGCCCCTTAAGTTCTCTTTTCTAGTTTCGCATCTTTTGGTGAGACAGATGTTATGCACTACGGTAGCAAAGATAACATACGTCAGCTCACTCCTACCTGGAGTGCGTCAGCGCCAGTGTGGGGTACTTGGAAGTGTTTGCTGACGGATGCTTCTATTTTAATCACAAATCACTGAAGAGGTGTGGTATCCTTGGCTTTTTAAAATTGAAGATGGCGTGTGTGACTGCATGTGTATGAGCACACATGAGCCACTGAGGCGGTGTCCGTGGCGCCAGGGTGGTGGTATAGACGAGGCAGGGCACAATCATGCTACGACAAGTGTCATCTGACTTCTCTTGGGTAAGTCTTGGAAAAAAGGTTTGTATTCACATATAACACAAGTTTAAGTTTTAACATCACAGTAGGTTCTCGCTAAAGGACCTAAATAAAAAAAGACAATAAAACAAATAACAAATTAATTTTCTCTTTCAGAAAAATAAGGGCAACTCAAAGTAGGTGTTGTTTTTGCTTGAAAGTGAATACAAACTTTCCTGCTTACTGATGTGCAACCTTCAGCAAGGTCTGTGTCAGGAAAAATGGAAATATCTGTCCCACGGAATTATTATAAGGACTGCATGCGCCATTTTGTGCATAATACTTAGCATGGTGCTTGGCAAATAGTAGACATTCAACTAAAAGGAATTCCTGCTGTTCTTGTTATCGTTAATTCCCTCCCCCAGGATGTTTGCATTTTTAAAATTTGCTTGCTGGACAGTTAATACCTTAGCTCAATGAAACGAACCTTTAGTGGTAAAGTTTTTAATGCTTTGGTATGGAATTCAAGGAGATATATAAATTTTTGTGTAATAGATTTTACGTAAAAATGAATAAAAATCAAGGTTCCTGCAACAGTAGGTTGCAGAACTCTAACCCTGTGTGTGTGTGTGTGTGTGTCGTGGTAGGTATACAACTCCCTATAAATTATACTGTGAATGACCACACTATGTGAAAAATAATGTAGCAAATTCTCTGCCTCTGCTCATCTTGACCCCTTACCTAGAATATCTCCTCTCTTTAACAGGTAAAATGGTATGCTTTCCTCCACTCTCTCTTCCACTTTCCCCCTCCCCTCTGATTCCTGTGGCAAGCAGAGAGCCCAGGACACCTCTTGTGCTGGTTTGCCAGTGTTTTAGGTTGTGTCTACAATTGCCCCAATTATCTTCCAAATGCCAAAAGGTCAGCTTTATTCTGTTTGTTCACCCAAAGCATAGTTCTGGGTTGAAATAGGTAATATATGTGCATAATATTCCTATGGAGAAAAATCAATAGCTTCAAGAAAATAATCATTTCCAAAAAATCCTCAGAGGAACAAGCAAGTGAACTTCTGAATAGAAGATCAGTAAATCAGGTAGAATTTTGAAGATGGCACTCTTAGTTTCCTGGAAAAATGAGTTTCTCCGTTTGCTCATCCACCATCTTCTTTCTGTGATATAATGAAGAAAAAGAAAAGGGTTAAGATAGACATGAAAGACTGAAGTCATCAGTATCACAACACTGCTGATTTTCAGAGGGGAGAATGCAGAGAGGCAGTTGGGTCCCAGGAAAGGCCGGGTTGAGGGAGACACGGACACGGCACACTTCTGTGAACAGTGCCTTAGGCTGTGGAGTAGAGAGGCTGGCCCTCAAGGACCTCCAGGAACAGACTCAGAGCTCTTTAATAAGTATTCCAGAGAGTCAGGCTTTCCTGGAAAAAACAAATTAGTGTGAGAAGCCAGTACTGTGCAATTTCAGTTTTAAAAATAGCCAAGTATTGTTAAGGCTGCTGTGTGCATGAGAGAAAAAGAAAGCCCTTGTTAATATTTGCCTCAGCTTCCACATTACAACAGAGGAGCGACCCTGAAATTCTTGCCTGGCAAATGTTGCAAAGGTCGAAGGTTTGTATCACTTGGAATCACTTCTTGGTCCTTCCAATGATTATATTTGGGGGGGAATTTTTTCTAATTAAATTGTTCTTTCAATAAAGGACAGCCAAGTGATGGCTCTGCCTGTGTCACTTAGGACCAGAGCTGCGCCTCCCTGTCTATTTCTGCTCTTCATTTGCCTAATTGCCCTGCGAGGCTGGCAGGGACAGTCCCTGCAGCCGTGGCTCTGCTGACTGCAGGGACCCTACCTGGCACTCTAAGTTGGCGCGTCAGCATTTTAGGTAGAAATGAATGAAAAATCAATCAGGATGACTGCAGTGGGAGCACGCACAATTCTAACCTAGTTTGTCCATAATTTTCAACTATTCACCACAGACCCAAGCAGTATGTAAGATGGTAAGTCAGTCTCTATCAAATGTGCTGCTTCTGCTTAATCAGGCATTTTTTTTGGCCTCTTTTCTATTTGGAACAAGAGAATCTAACCTGCTTAGGAAGCCACATGTAAAATGAATGATGATGTCCAGTTTCATGAAAATATTCTTGATTTGCCCTGGTTTAAGATTCAGTTCCTAATTAGACCAGGTGATAAATATGATAAATATTCATATATATATATATATATATATCAAATTGTTGTTTTATTAACTTATATTTCAAAGCCAAAGGTTTAAATTTTTTTAAGTTTATTTATGTCCTTGCCACATCTCTTTGTAACTTGCCATAACTCTCTATATCAAAATTATACTGTTTTAAATGTCTAGATTTACAATTCTGCAAAGATAGAGTTAAACACTGTTTGGACTCTGGCTACATAAAGGAAACTGGAATTGTTCAAAGCTGCAGTCTTCAGCTCTCAAAGACAGCTACAGGAACTTTCTGAACAGATTGGGTTAAATATTTGTACAGACCCATTCTATGATGATAAGGCGGTAATAAGTTGTGCAGTGCAACACTCCAAAGGGTTCCAAATCTCACATGCCTCTTTGTATGCGATGCTCTCACAGTGAAGAAGATTCTCTGGGCTACAAAGATGAAGAGTCTACTTATTCTGGTGCTGATTTCAATCTGCGGGGCTGATCACCGTTCAGACAACTACACTCTAGATCACGACAGAGTTATTCACATCCAAGGTAAGAAAGTCAAATTAATTTCAAGTTACTTAGAGTTGAGATGCTTGATTAGTGTTCCTTAATTTTCGTTCTGCTGCACTGACTTTTTCTTTTCCTTTCTGCTAATTGGTGAACAAGCTCCCTGGCTTCTGAATGCTATTGCATTACAGTAGAGTTAAGAATTGGGGACAATTAAAGTGGAATGGCTTAAGACTGTCCAACTGCAGGGAGTTGATGCAATTGTTGAAGGCTTTTTAGTACAGTTGCTGTCTTCTAAGTAGAATGGAAGGCATAAAATCTGTTTAAATAAAAGGCAAAAGGGGGCAGAAATAGGAAGTAAAACTTACGATGTAAGGTCATTCTGTTAGAGTAATCACTGAGAAAAAACAACGTGAAAATGAAAGTCAGACAAGCTAAGGTTCAGAAAGAAAGTAACTTACCCTATTATAATCTCCTTCGGTAAAGCTTTAAGCCCCACAGACCAATATACTGCCCCTGCATCTGTCTTTTCAGCTCAGCTAAATCCTAAGCCTGGGAGCTGTGGCGAGACTGGAGGCTGCAGTGCAATGCAGCTATTTCCTCAGTCCCAGCTTCAGCTGAGGGACATCCTGCATTAAGAAAGCTGAGAGACCTATGCAGTAAGAGAAAGATAGTTCTAAAGGAACTGTAGCTTCCCACTTTGCCCTTGTATGCTGAATAATTAAAATAAGAATTACAGAATTTAACCATTTAAAGATATGATATTAATTTTAGATGACCTCAGTTTAGGGACCAGAGGCATTATAAGTTTGCTAAGAGACATAAAATATCAAGTTATATCTTCAAGGTCAAAAGTATAGTCTCAGAAAACTGCATTCACGGTTGGAAAGTATGACTTGTGAAGGTCAAATGATAGTGTAAGTCTGGCTAAAAGTATTTTCCTGTATGCATGACTACCCAAATAGAATTTTGAATTTGACAGCGTCCACCTATTTTAGACATGACTCTTTCAGTTCTCTTTGCTTCCAATAGCTTTATGTTTTTCACTCTTGGACTGTGAAAAGGAATTATATAATCATAAATTTTACTATGCAACTGCTGATTCAGCTGATTCTTTTAATGTATATGGTAGAATCAGAGCTGTTTCCCAAAGACTATATTTACACACAGAGATTTCTGATGAGGAATAACATCCTTTTAATGTCTAGTCACAGAATTCAATTCAGCCAAAATGGTAATAATATCTAGTTATTATTAACAATAGCAGTTTTAAATCTGATGTAAAATAACCTTAAGCTGTGGTTTCAAGTTACTATTAGAGAGATACCTATCTTATTAACTATGTACACACCATTTAGTCTAAATTGCCCCTAAAACTGTAATACATTTTTACTCCTGGGGAGTTTAGAAGTCAGTCTCGAGTTTTCTCAGCAAGGAAAACTTCTGCTGCTCTGGCCTTTCCAGTTACATACATTCTGTTGAAATTTAGTGCAAAGAAATTTCTGACCCGAGGTATCAGAACTATCCAGATTGTTTGCATACACTCTCAAATCTTTTTAAATGCCTTGATAGTCCACTTCATTTTAATTGCAAATTCATATTCTTAGAAAGTTGCTCAGAGCTTTCAAGTAATAAAACGACAAGGCCTATATTTTGCTTGGGAAACTTAATACTGAAATGCAATTTGGGTCAGGAGTGTAATACTATGTCCACACTTTAGAATTCGTTTTCAAATTGCTCCAAATGCCTGTTCTTATTACTTTTTATCCAATAAAAAGGTTGTTTCCTTTATAACAGCATTCAGGTTGAACTTTCATGTTCTTCAGTCCTTCAGAGGAAGACTTCCGACTGGCCTGCCATGATTTCAGTTGTCTTCTACAGGCCAAAAATAAACCGTAAGGGAAAGTAGACAATCACTAAAGCAGAAAATATCATTACTTACTTGAAATACTGGATTATTTTCTTATATTTAAAACTTTTATTTATCAAACATGGCCCAGAGGGATAAGAATTTGATAAGAATTTTGCAGTCAGATGATTAAATTAGTAATCTAAATCTCAAATTCCTGAATTGTACTGATAAGCAGTATGAGCTTCTCTTAGTGATAGAAAATTGTTCAAAATTCACATTACTGCAAAAACACTTTTTCTATCTCCCATTTTTCATTAAATTTCTATTTTTATACTCTAAGCTCCCCAGGACTAAATGATATCAGCGGAATAATGCACATCGTCCTCAGATTCTCCTTTGCTGCCTTGATAAAAATGCCCAACGCTTTGATGATACATTCTTGAGTCTCATGCATAAGAGTTACTTAATTATTTTTCTAAAGGCTTCCTCCAAATTTTGTTGTGGAAGCTTCTACAGAGATATAAGCACAAAAAAATTTAATTTGGCTTAAAAAAATTTTTTTTAAATCAAATTACCAGGAAAGGAAATGGCAAGTGTAGACCCTTGTGCAAAGCATTTCTAGTGAAAAGCATTTTTCTGATGATGAAAAAGGAAACTCTCCCGGCTTCCTATGTCGAAAGACACAGATTTAGATAAAATTGCACATGTACTAATTCATTCTCTTTAATTTTTTTATTGAATCCGTTTGGCTACACAAGAAAGCAAACTTCACTTGTCCATGGAGTCTGCTAAGAATGTGCAATCAAGATATTAGCTTGTATATCATATACTGTCCTCAATGTGGGGGATAGCAATTTCCTCAAATCCTTCTACAGGAAGAGATGGCTGCTGTTAATACCATCTGTATAACATTCTAAACTAACGGATTATATTCCTTATTTCATAATGCGCCTTGTCAAACAGCTTCTAAATCCTTTGAAACTTGAGACCATTAGGAAGAATTTTATATGGAGTACCAAATCACACAACAGCACACATTTTAAAATACTTAGATCAGGTTTAAAAACTCTTTGGGTAGACTTTGAATTACCAGTAGAATGTCAAAGATGATGAATATACTTTTTAAAATACAACTTTTAAGAAGACATTTACATAGACAGCAAAAAAATTTTCTGACCATTAACTAAGGGAAAAAGCAAAACAGTTATAGTTGTATTGAATACATAACTGCTTGACCTTCTCTGGGTCAGAGATTCAATGCTTCCTGCCTCTGGAGTTCAAATGCAGGTCTTCTGATGACAAGTTCAAGAGCTTCTCCCTAAAGCTACTTACTGAGTTTAGACCGTGGACAATTTACTTCATCTTTTTAAGTCGCAGTTACCTCATCTGTAAAATTGGGCATAATCACTGTTTATTCCATAGAGCTTTGTGAGAATTAAATTAGATAATATATAGAAAAGTGCCTATGGGGCTGGCCCAATGGCACAGCAGTTAAGTGCACACATTCTGCTTCGGCGGCCCAGTGTTCGCCGGTTTGGATCCCGGGTGTGGACATGGCATTGCTTGGCAAGCCATGCTGTGGTAGGCATCCTGCATCTAAAGTAGAGGAAGATGGGCAAGGATGTTAGCTCAGGACCAGTCTTCCTCAGCAAAAAGAGGAGGATTGGCGGCAGATGTTAGCTCAGGGCTCATCTTCCTCAAAAAAGTAAGACAGAAAGAAAAGTGCCTAGTACCAAGCCTGGCACACACTAAGCTCCTAATAGATGCTAGTTGTCATTGTCATGTTAATTACTGCCTCACTGTCATGGAAAACTGATTTTTAAACAGAAAAGGGAGCACAAGTACTGATGGAAAAAGCTCATACTTTACAAATTGATTTGTTGACAGAACCATATCATTACCTTAGTTCTAATGAAGTAAACATTGGATAAGTTGAATTCTTTTCCCTCTTTAATTTCACAGTTTAAAATTTCCCCAATAGGGGCCGGCCCCATGGCCTAGTGGTTAAGTCTGCCCGCTGTGCTTCGGCGGCCCACAGTTTGGCCAGTTCGGATCCCGGGTGTGGACATGGTACAGCTCATCAGGCCATGCTGAGGTGACGTCCCACATAGCACAACCAGAGGCACTCACAGCTAGAATATACAACTATGTGCTGGGGGGCTTTGGGAAAAAGAAGAAGGAGAAGGAAAAAAAAAAAGATTGACAACAGGTGTTAGCTCTGGTGCCAATTTAAAAAAAAAAAATTTCTCCAATAGTATTAAATATTATCTGATCACTTTTACTTCCCTTGGAGAAACTGAAGTTTCCCAAACTTTAGTAATATTTTCCTTAATATACTTACTAGATGAACACAGATAAGCTACTTTTAATTTTTTAAAAGAATAGTAAGAGGAAATCTCAGAAAAGAAAACTGTTCCCTTCCATTTAATAAGTAAAAGTTATTGTCACTTTTCTCAAAAGATAAAACAATTAGATTTTTCTGACGAAAGAATTGTCAAAAGTTCATCTCTATGGGTAGAAAAAATAATGTGGATCCAGAACCCCTGGTGAAAGTGGACACTGCCCACTCAGTGTGGTTGGTTCCTCCTTCCTGCATGCGTCTCTAACCCCTCTGCCCCAGAGTGGCATGTGTTACTTCTTGCTATCATGCCTCCCCTTCCTCATCAGACTGTCAGCTTTGTCACACCGCAGCTATAGAGCAGTACCTGGCACATAGTAGGTGCTTAATATATGTTTGTTGAATAAATGAATGAGTGTAATAAGACGCTTCCGAATTACCACTATCCTAATGAGCCTTTCTTAATTTCTGCGGCATCCTTAGCGTTTAGCGACACATGACACATTGTGTGGGCTTAGGGAACCTGAACTAGATGACTGCTTTGATTCTGTAAAGCCAGCATGAGCTGAAGCATAGTTTATAGAATTTAAGAATGTAAAAGGGCTGTAGTCTGGATCATCTAGATCAATATCCCATTGTACAAATGAGAAAATCAAGGCCCGGAGCTTCTATGTTATTTGTCTCAGGTTGCATGGCTGATGAGGAACAGTTTCTTTTGGCTAATCCCCTGGTCTTCTTCAAATCTGAGTTCATGTCTCACCTTCTTTATGAGCTCACCTTGAGTACTGCTCTCTGTCCCTCCTCGGGCACCACAGTCTCTCTCAGATCTTCTTTTCCGTTTCTCTGTAGCGCTGGCTATCTACTTTACCTATTTTTATGTAATGTTTGTGTCCATCTCTGCCAGAAGAGCAGGGATCTCTGTCTTCCTGATGTACCCCAGTCACATAAACCAGTACCTGGCACATGGTAGGTGATCCATAATGCTTGTTGAATAAATCCAGGACGAAAATTCAGATACTTTTACTAATAAAGTCCTAGTTGGTCTTTCCAAATCTCAGGGTAATCTTTTCAGTTCATGAAACGACAGGCAGTTCACGAAATAAGGAAGAGAATTATGACTTTGGGTAACAAATTTTGTTTCTTCGTATGCATGGCTTCCATGCTATCTGCAGCATCTTATTCTTAGCAAGAGTCCACCAGAGGCAGGTGGCCACATTCCTCCTAATGGGTGCATGCAGCTTTGAAGAGGATTCCATTTACCTTTGGTCACTGCAGTGCTATCCTGTTCCTTATGTAATATCTGCAGAGTCGGGATCTGGTGGTGCAGAGTGGATCCAAAGCAGTGGAGTGAATTTAATAATGTATGATTACAAACCATCTACAGAGCCAGAGTTTAATCAGGCAACTAGATAAGTGTTACTCCAACGTTAATTCCCTCTCTTCCGCCTAAAACTCACTTGGACTCTGTGAGTCTGTTGTGAAAAGTTAAATTAATTCATTTTTTTCTTTTTGAGACAGAGTATGCTATTTGTAGGCAAAAATATCAAGTATATTTTCCAAATTGCATTTAGATAAACATATATACTTTAATAATTCTATCTAGAAATTATAGTTATAAAATACCAGAGAATTTCATCATGAAATTGTGAAAATTAGCAATATCACGAGTATTAGATGACCAATTCTAAAATCTAGAATTAGTTTAATATAGGATGTGAAACCAAATATGGTAAGAACCGACTACATTAAACACAGGCTTATTATTTGATCAAACTAAGAGTATCACCATATGAATATAATAGATGAGCCCAAAAGAGAAGAAGGAAAATGTATATGTAGGCATATACATACATATGCAAAAATGCTCCTATCCTGCACACATACAGATATATACTTATTCAGGTTGCTATAACAGAATACCACAGACTGGGTGACATAAACAACAGAAATTAATTTCTCACAATTCTGCAGGCTGGGAAGTCCAAGATCATGATGCTGGCAGATTCAGTGTCTGGTGACAGCTGGCTTCCCAATTCATAGATGGCTGTTTTTTCTCTGTGTCCTCACAAGGCGGAAGGGGGCAAGGGACCTCTCCTGGGTCTCTTTTATAAGGGTACTACTTCCATTCATGAGGTTCCATCCCCATGACCTAATCACCTCCCAAAGGCCCCACCTCCAAGTACTATCACACTGGGGATCAAGTTTCAACATATGAAATTGCGGGGGGACGTAGACATTCAGTCTATAGCAAGCACCCACTATAAACAGGATTGGGGATAGAATGATCAACAAAACACATGGTCTTTGTCTTCATCAGCTTTATAGTCTAGCGAGAGACAGACGTTATTACAGATCTAGAGCCATTGACTATGATAACGGCCACGTAGGAAAATTGTGGAATGCTACAGAGAGAAGATAGCATTATGTGTTACTACTTTTATTCAAACAAGAAAAGTAGTTTCTTTAAATTATAGGTATAAGTCAAAATACGGCAATATGTTTCTTTGACTATATAGTTGCTACACTAGATGCACAAACTCATATAGTTATACATATATACACACGTACACGATGGTTATAAGTAGAGAGCAAGGAATGAAATGATTATAGATTGATATACAATTTCTATCAATCCCTTAATCTATATTTAGAAATATACGTTTCCCTACCAACTTTGCATCTGCTAGCCCATGTCCTAGTCTTCTGTGCATTTGTGTGTCCTTTTGAGAAAATTTACTCATTCAGGCATTTGTTGAACATTTGTCTCCTTCATGCAAAACACTGAGTTATTCTCTGTGGAAGGACAGAGATCTCCTCAGTGAGCTTAATGACAATATTATCACGGCAACAAAGGTGACAAGAAAGAATAAAAGAAGTGTTAAATAGGGTGGAAACATGGAAAAAAGAATTAGTTACCAAACAAAAAGATCTTAGCATTTAGAACTTTGTATTTATACTCACTAAAGTTTTTATCACTTATCAGATTTAAATGCATAAAATTAAGAATATTGCTATAGTTGTTATTGAATAACCTAGAATGCTGAATTCTAGGTTATTCTATAAAGAATCTGTTAAAAGAACAAATTTTGGGAAGTTTCCAGGGATAAAAACCTATATTTAATCATCTTTTCAGGTAGCAACAAATTCACACTAGCAGCCATTGCTTTCTCTGTTCAGTCCTGGGTGCTGAAATCGGCAAATTATGCCGGAAGCCAATGATTCTTTGGAAACCTTCCCAAATACCCAGAAAAATCCATTAAACATAGAAGCCTCTCCCTTTGGTTGCAACTTTGCAAGAATCAATGTTGACTCAGCTAATGCACGGACCTATAGCGTAATGGCTTAATGTTAACGTAGTGATACTATGTTTCTCTGACTTTACCAGATATCAAGAAAGAATAGATTTAGTTTTCCTTATTGCTTTAGCTCTTTATTTTAAATGCAAGGTGGAAAATTACTGTTTTAGGAGATTCTTTTGGAATACAAAAATCTACCAAAACGAGTTAAAATTTTCCATTAAGAAGTCATCACAGTAACAATATCCAGGGGCAAAAAAGAAATCTTTGTTATAGAAATATTTTTATTTCAAACTGAAGACATTGAAAGCATAAGAAATCTCAAAGTTTTATAAAATTACTTCAGAAACATTTGCATATTTTGTATTGCCACAGCGTGGTAGCACTAAACAGGTGTGTCCTCAAAAATGGTTATTGACTAGTCAGTAGCCATTTTAATGTTGAAATAGTATACAAATAGTAGCCGTTTTAATGTTGTTTCAATTAAACACGTTGGTTTCTTGACTTCAGTGCTCACTCAGTGACTAATTACCACTTGGGTAAGCCCTGAGTAGTCTATTTTTACGTGCTCAAGGATTATGCTGTGAAGTGTATTGAAAAGCACAAGTTAAACAAGAATTCTCCCTACTTTTCCCAAACACTATCCACTCAAAAGGGGCAAGGACATTGAGGATAAAAACACAGAAGGGCCATAGTCCATCCCATATAAAATTAACAAAGTATGTTAGAACAGGCAGCATTTACTACAGTCAGTTGTGTAGATGAGGAGAAGAAAGTAGAAAAAAAAGAGAGTCCTATCTTGTGTTTGAAGAGTGATTTAAGTTTAAAATAAAAACATTATTGAAAACATTCCTTGAAGTGAGGAGATTTCCACTTCTAGATGATTCTATTTGTCATGGTGCTTGCTTTGCCTCCTTGCTATGCCTTGTTCCTGGAAAGCAGTGGAAATGACGTTTGTTTATTTGGCTCAGAGTTACTGAATGGTAGTGAAAGCATGGGTGAAAGGAAAGACATGGAAGTCAAAGAGAGGTAGGTTTCCTTGTAAATTACAATATACATTACATAAATTTCTTATTTTCTTAGTTATATGACTATGTTGTTTCACCATGGATTTATGATTACCTGTGACGAATAATGTTGCTGGTAGAAAATAATGAACACTTTCACACAAGTGTTTTTCCTGTTCTTTGTTTTTTTTAACAATAGAGAAATAAATTTTAAAGTTTTCTTCCCTAGTATAATGTGAGTTATGAACAATTCTTACTTTCACTTGAAACGTGTCATAAATTATGCTGACGGGTTTTAAATCTCCAAAATCTGCCTATGATTATTTTCATACGCTTACTTTGCTTTCTTTTATCAAACAATCATTAACAAAGGATCTTAATTAGCTTAAATCCTGAAACGCTGATTAGATGGTTACTACAGCATTGAGATGTTTCCAGGTAAACAGAATACCTTATTTTAAAAGATGAGTAAAGTAATAGTTGCTTATAGACTGCCCACAATACACTAAAATCAAAGTGTGCTGCAAACCAAGCTTCATCAACTTCAGCCTCTTATAACTATTTGTTTGGCCTGTATGCGTAATTGAATAAATAAAACGGAACATCTAAACAATAAATAGGGAAGAGTTTTTAAGGGAAAATGTGTTGTGAGAGAGCCCCCAGGCAGCCTCGAGATCAATCCAAGTGGAGGGGAGCATGAGGGGCTCTCTAAGCTGAGATCAGAAGAGTGAGCGGGAGCCAGTCACATGTAGAACCAGGGACAGAGCATTCCAGGTAGAAAGAGTGGGAAAGGCAAACTCTCTGCGATGGGAATAAACATGGTGTTTTCAAACTGGAGGGAAGCTGAAGGCACTGCAGCCTGGCAGGGGGGGATGTGGCTGAAGATGAGATTAGAAGAGGAGGCAGTAGTGAGACCATAGTATTTTATATTTGGTTCAGAGTACAGAGTTCAGATTTTATTCTAAAAACACTTGAAAATAGTAAAAAGGTTTTGAGTAAGGGGGTGAGGTGATATGATTTACATGTCAAAAGACCACATGAATAGTGGATTCCGGTGGGCCAAGAGTGAAGAGGAGGAGACCTTGAGGTGAGAAATCATGAAGGGGGGACCAGAATGGTAGCTGTGGAGATGAATTAAGATGAACCCAGTTGAAAAAAAAAAAAAAAATGGAGGTAGCGCTGGCAGCACTTGCTGATAGATCGGATGTCAAGTTTAAGGGGAAGGACACATCAAACACACCTCCTCAATCTGGGCTTGGACAAATGGATGGATGATGGAGGCACAAACTAAACTGAGGAAGATTGGGAGGACAGGTTTGGGCAGGGGAGGAGGGACTCCAGTCGTCTATTTGGCAGCCGATACAGGACCAGCAGGTAGTTGGATTTACTAGCTTGGTGCTCAGGAAGAAGTACACTGCTAGAAGGTTTTGGACCACCAGCACATAAGTACATAAGCACATAAGCATCAGCACATAAACATCAGCACGTATTTATAGCCATGGGATTAGACGAGATTGCCTGGGGAAGGAGGAAGTGCAGATGGAGGTGAGGAGATGCCCTGGGCTGAGCTCTGGAGACCCTCAGCCCCAACAGGTGGGTGAAGGAGGATGCAGAGGTGACATATTTGCTTCCCAGAGTCTGAATCCTGATCACTGATGTGTGGTAATTTTTTTTCTCATATAATATTTTAAAAAATCTAGGGTCGGCCTTGTGGTGTAGTGGTTAAGTTTGGTGAGCTCTGCTTCAGTGGCCCAGGTTCACAGCTTCAAATCCTGGCCACAGACCTAGCACCACTCATCAAACCACGCTTTGGTGGCATCCCACATAAATAGAGGAAGATTGGCACAGATGTTAGTTCAGCAACAATCTTCCTCAAGTAAAAAGAGGAAGATTGGCAACAGATGTTAGCTCAGGGCCAATCTTCCTCAGAAAAACTAAAAATTTTTTAAAAATTTGCATTTCTAGCATTTGTTGAAAAATCCACATACCTGCTGTTTTTCAGCCTGCATTCCAATTGGACAACATCTGTGAGAACCAGTACCTGCTCCCCCACTCAACTTAATACTTGACCCATTATAGGCTATCAGTTCACGATTGTTTATTAAGAATCAAAACTTCCCTTTTGCCTCCAGGATTGACTCTGTAATGGTATTATCTTGATGTCTTTCATACTAAGTGAAGACATTAACCATATCAGTTTAGAAAACCAACAGTGTCCTTTCTGCAAATTACGGATCACTTGACCTTACATTTCACCACAAAGTGGAAGTGGTCTGAGCAGAGACAAGTAGATTTGAGTTCTACCCCTTTACCACATAAAGACACATTTCCAATAATAAAGGAGTGTGTGGTTAATTACAGCTTAATGAAGAAGAATGACTCATGCTAACGTTTCAGTTTCCCCATACCCTTTGAAAGAAGCCTGTATTACAGTTAAAATCCTGGAAAGTGTGTTTATATTAAGAATGTCGTTAACCATATTAGTGAAGTGTTCAAGTTGGATTTTCCATTTTATTTTTCTGTAATGTATTCCTTAATTTCTCTGTAACTGTGATAACCCAACTTATTTTTTCGAAGTCTAAAATCGTAGGCATTAAATGCTAATTTTTATCCATAAATCTTGGATAACATGAATCTATTTAAATTCTGAAAATTATTAACTAAAGCAGACAAATCTGGGTTGACAAAGATAATAAAATGATCTCTAGTTCTGGAACCAGTTATATTGGACTTACCAACAGCAATAATATTAATTTAAACCCGCAATATGTGATGCACAGTAGAAAATGCATTACCTGGGTTGTCTCATTTAGTCCTCACCACAACACTGCAGAAAGGTGGTTACCCACCCCCGAAGCTGAAAGAGGTCAGTAGCTGGCCCCCCCGTCATGTTGTTAAGCGGTAAAGCTGAGATGCAAACTCAGGCAGGCCAATTCTTGTGCTTCGAAGCCACACAGGAACCATACAGCCTCTGTCTAAGCCTTTTCTTGGAGCATTTGGAGTGAAGCAGTGGGTAAAAGTGGCTCCCATTTTATTCTGTTCAATGGATATAACTGTGTTCCAGAAGAAATCAAATCACTATGAAAAAAAGTTTGGCCATGGGCCTTGGAGAAACTTCTCCCACAGGCCATTGTGGTGATTCTTGAGAGGAGTTAGAGGAGCAAGTTGGAGACGGCAGCTGTCGATAAACACATTGCAAAATGAAGACGCTCTGGAGCCCCCAAGGAAATTGAGGAGGAGCAGGAAGAAGGGGATTATATAGATGCAGACAGTTTTTTTTAACAAAGCTTCAAGGTGGTGGTCCTGAAATGCACTCCTGTCTTAAGAACCACTAGTTTAGGGGAAGCATCAAAAGTTGATGAGATGTGAATTTCTCAAGAACCAATACTTTCTAGGAAGTGTCTTCTGAAAGAGCCCAGGAAAGAAGACAATGTAGAAGGTAGAAGCTGGTTAGCACACCTGGTACTCTGGCCACTCAGTAAATGTTTTTTAGTAAGAGCCAACATTTACGGGCACTCGAGGTATGTCAGGCACAAGGCTAAGTTCTCAACACATTGCCTCATTTAAGCTTCAGAAGAATCCTGGGAAGAAGGTAGCTGAACTCCACTTTTTTGGTGAGGAATCTGAGGCACAGAAAGGTTAAGTGACACAATGTAAGAGGCATAGTCCATATACTTAACCAGTAAACTCTAACTGCTGAGAAAATCCATGAAATAATAATGAATGTGCAAGACAATAGCCCATAAAGAACTTGGTAGCAGAACGGAGCTAAATATCTTCATCACATTTTACTTCTTCTTGGTTGAAAATGATGAAGAGAAGAGAGAATTTTTTCAGGATATTAACATAGTTTCAGGCTTACATCTCAGAACAGAGATTGTTAAACAGTATTCACTGGATCCCATATACCTCTTGATGCTCATTTCAAGCAGAGAAGGTCAGTTTTTATCAGATTTATATGGCAAAGATTTGTCTAAGATATCCTTTGGGCAGAAAAAGTTCCACTGTCTCTGAAAAAACATTTTTTTTTAAGTATTGCCATAGATCAACCTCCAGGCTCCAAACCAATGATAGCATTTATCCTTACTTTTTGCTATGAAACTTGAATATAACAACAATATGGTACACGTTCGTGATCAACAGCACCCAAAACAATACTGTATTTTGGTGTTGGGCAGTTTCCCATTACAGAATCGATTTAGCTCTAAGGCAAAGGAAGGAAGAATGATATGGTCAATACCACACCTCACATCACATATGTAGATCTTGACAGAAAGGACACATGCCATTTAAGAAAACTGTGAAAACACAATTCCAGGTAATTGGGTTCAGCTGTAGATTGATAGGAATGAGTAGGGCACAAAGACCCTACAGTAGTTAGAGAGATATAGGACCTGGCGAGGGGACTGGGGGGCGGTATTGACAGGAGTGTGTTTTTGAAGCCTGTGGGACCAAAAGGCAGAGTCCCAGGTGGTGAGAAACAGCAGCGATCACTTCACAGCAAACAGCAGTCTTCACTTACGGTATTTTCACCTTTGGGCTTTTCCTTTATAGTCAGAACTAGACAAAAATCAGTACTGTTGTCAACGGTATCTTAAGGGAATAGGGAAAATGTGCTAAAGCCTTCGTCTTTGAAGACATGTTTAAAGATAACATTTTTATTAACAGAGCCATAGGTCTTCTACAAAAATATCATCTTGCAGTTACGGCAATATATCATAGTCATGGCTACCAGCTTCTTGTGTATCTTTCCAGAGGTACTCTAGGCAAAATTTTTGTTTATTTGTCAATTAAATCCCCTCAACTATTTTGTTTAATTTCATACCACTTTTATTTAGTGCATACATAGGTGATACATTCACGTGGTTCAAAATTTTAAAAATATGGATGTATACGCCATGAAAATCCCCCAAGATTCCTCCAGCTAGACATCCACCTCACCTTCCCACAGGCTTCCAAGGTTATTAGTTTCTTGTGAATCCTTTCAGAATAATTTATGCAAATAATATTTCTTTTGAATTTACACAGATGATAAGAAACCCACGTTCTCTTAGGTGTCTTCAGGTCAGAGTTTGAACTCCAGATGAAAACAAAGATAGGCTAGGGACAAATCCCAGAAGATTTCAAACTCAAATCATTCTGTAGTTGAGGTCCCGGGGCAAGGATGAGATCCTCGTCAAAGCTTCTCTCCTGCCCTCTTCAGGTCAGCCCTTCCTAAGGCGCTGAGGCCTAGTGGAGAGGCTCAGAGTCCTCTGCATTCAGGAATAGCTGGGAAGGAAACTAAAGCTCTGTCTCTGACGAATTAAAAGCAATCAGCCCTCTGAAAGGACGGTAAAGGCAGGATGGGGGTGGTGGCCACAGGGACAGTGGAGAGGGCCCTTGTAAAAGTTTCTGAGGCAGAGCTCACTAGACACATTGGAATCATGACCAAATGATGAGAGATTCTGACTCCTGGTGAGCAACTCCAGGAAAAATTAGGTTCATTCCAATCTGAAGGAAACAAAATAATTATAAACTGTCAAAGGCTAATGAGTTAGATACGCCTTAATTTTTTCCTAAATTATGTGTCCTACCCAAATGTAATGAACAAGGTACCATGAGAGACAAATGTCTAAATTATGTATTCTGCTCAAATATTGTGTCTTAATACATATATTTAATTGTGATTATAAAGTGTTTCCATTCTAGATCTACACTATGGTAAAAGAGAATTCAGATATCATGTCTACTGCCATAGATCAGCACAGGCTCTAGGCA
Source organism: Equus quagga (assembly GCF_021613505.1). NCBI lineage: Eukaryota > Metazoa > Chordata > Mammalia > Perissodactyla > Equidae > Equus > Equus quagga. The sequence continues at coordinate 124,532,616 of NC_060273.1, forward strand.
GCATAATCCTTTTCAGCCACACTTATCACTTGCCAGGCACCATGATGATGCTGGAGGAACAATGTAAATGAGGCAGGGACTAGGGAAACAGAGTCATTGTTTCAACAGACAATGGTAAGAACAGCAACAAGGATACCAATCCATCCTGGTTGCTCATCCTCAGGCAGGTTTGGCTACCCTGGGGAAAGTAACAGCTTCTAAAGAGTTAGTCTTATACACCCAGACCCACCAAAGTGATAACGAATGTTGTGAAAATAAGGAACCATTTGTAAAACCTTGTGCAGTTTTTTCAAGTGATTCATTGTGGACCTGACGATTGAGTCTCTGCCCGCCAGTTTGGAATGTTAGGGAGGAATTCACTGTCTCTTTGCAGAGATGAAAATGTTTTAGAAATAGATAGTGGTAGTGGTTGCACAACACTGTAAAGGTAATTAATGCCATTGAATTGTACACTTAATGGTTAAAATGGCAAATTTTACGTTATGTGTATTTCACCACAATAAAAAATTCAAATGATGGTGGTAGAGTTTTTTCTTGGGAGAAGAGTATTTTTAACGTCCTTGTTTAGCATCTTATTTAGCCATCTCAAATATATTCCCCAGTTTTGTTTTGTTTTACAGTTTATTGGACTAGAAAAATCCAAAAGTCTGGAAGCTACTTTATCTATCCAGCGGTGAGAAACTAACCAACACCAAAAACTAACCAATTGGTTATTTTGCACAATGCCTAATTCATTTTAAAGAGACAGACTTTGATCTGTAGCACCTTCTTTTTTCTGTCATGTGTATTTCTTTGGCAATGAACTGCCAAAAAAAATGATTACACTTTTAATAGAACTAAGAACAATAGGTAATAGTCCAATACCATATTTCTAAATTGTTTTTCTGCAATTAATTGTTTTTATCCTATTGTTGAGAAGACTTCATCTAAATTACATGGCAATACAAAGAGCAGTTGTTCGGTCATGCCGTTGCTTTCATGATTTGGTGAAATAGAACAATGTCGTCTGGATTTCACAGCAGAATTTGTAAAATAATAATGAGGCCCTGCTGTTTCCCCTGGAGAAAACTGTGGTCTTTGAAGGGCATCAAATCTTTTCAAGTCACTGTCATTGACACTCACTAACAGGAACATGAAATTTCTGCAACTTACAAATTGGACTTCTAAAAAATTCAGTCCCCTTGCAAGTGAGCACATGTATGTGGCCTAGTTTTATTTATCTGTTTATATTTTTTTAATAAAGGAAAACAAGCAATACTCATTCTGATGATCAAAGTTTATTTTTGTCTTTTGCATTTTATTTGCCTTGCAATTGCCCTGTTGATCAAACAGTTTTGATTTAAACGTTAATTTTGAACCGATTCAGGTTTTTGCATCTAATGATCAGATTCAAGACACTGTAGGCAAGATAGCACAAAGTTTGTCATCGGCACTCTCTGTTCTCTTTAGTGCTCTTTCCCTGTCCTCTCTCCTCTTCAGCTTAGTGTGTTTCATGGCTGATCCTCATCATGACAACCCACCAGAGTGAGCCTGATAAGATCTTAAGCTCAGTGTTCTCCTGAAGTAGACCTGCCAGTCAAACACCCAGGGCTCCTGACTCGCTTGCCAGTGCTCATTACCACATCTTACCTGTTCTGCAACAGGCTACCCCCGCCAGCAATGCTCAGTGATCTGTGATCTGCAGTGTTGAGCTTCTAAAACAAGCAAACTAACAAAAAACATTGTTTTCAAGGCCATGTTGGGGATTTAGGTTAGTGAACATTAACGGTCCTCAGTCACTCAATGTGTTACACGTTACATATCTTTCTTAAGGTTCTTTGAATTTCAGCCAGGCACTTCTGGCATCCATCACTTCAACACTCCAGCCCCCACCAAAAGAAATAAGAATGGTAGAATTTTATACATTTTGGCAGGCTAGTTAGAAAAATTTTTTTGCAGGAAGCCAGTGGATTTTTGGTGTCTGCTCAATTCTTAATATTATACCACATAAGTCATCATCTACTCACAATACTGGAGTATAAGGAAATGGTACCTAAAACAATCAGAGGCCTATGCTTCTAAAATACTAAGAGACAATTTACAGTTAACCACAGAAAAAAATTAGAAGTCTAGTCCCTTGTACAAGAGATTTGATCTTTGCTTTAACTCTTTAATTTATAAAACACTCAGACCTAGTATTTATTCTGGAACACCTTATGATTATGCTAAACCACACAATAATTTCCAAGTCTCGTATATAACACAGGTGGCATTTTATGTACTTTTTCACTCCACATGGTTCAAAACTTTGTAAGTAAGTGAAACTATGGAAGGTTAATATATATCAAAATTATACTCACTATCAGGCAGTATCATATTTGATAAATACCTTGGAGAATCTGTGCAGTAGGAACAGCTGGTGAGGGCACACTTTTGGTCGGACATAATTCTAAATACTTTACGTATCTATTATGTCAACTGTATATGGTAGAACTCACTACCCCTGATTCACATGGAAGAAAATTGGGGCTTAGAGGTTGCACAGCTGGATCAAGGCCACGGAGCTAGTAAATTGAGGCGGTAAGGTTAGAATGAGGGCTCTGTCACATTAAAGTCCTTGATCCGAACTACTATAATATCCCCTATCTGAGTGCATTTGGGCATTAGTTTTGACTTTAAAGTAAAAAACTTGAAAGAATCATGAAACTGCAACCTCTTGTAGCTCTGTCATGTCTAGACTCAGTCCCAGCATGGGAAGGCCCAGCTCCCAGGTGTCCTCCCAAAGTACTGGGTAGGAGATGTTCCCTGTGGTCCTCAGGGATTGCTGAGCAAACTTAGTCAACTGCACCTTTTCCTCCTCCCAGAAAGAAGACACAGAGATACTTCGTTAGAACTTGGATGCAGTCACTGGGGATGCTGTGAGGGAAACATTATATGTAGGGTAGAGTTGGGTAGATTTCCCTTTCATCCCTTGTGATTCTCCAGTCATAAATAAGAAAACAACGAGTGGAATGTAAAGGAAATGCTTAATGAGCTGGATTTGTAATTCATTTTAATTAAGCCATTATCCTCTCATTTTATTATCTATTCAAAATGAAGGAATTGATGGCTTTGTTAACCTTGGTTTCTGAGGATTGGAGCTGACTTATAAATGAAATATGTTCATTTAAAAATATTAATTCTAATTGCTGTGTAAAAAGAAATAAAACAGAACCACTGTGTCTATTTTTAAACACTTTTTATTTTGAAGTCTGAATCCTACGTATAGCATTAAATAAGTTTTGAGATCTGTCTGGAGGAGAGTGGCTATCCTTCCTGGTGACGTGTGTATCTTAAACGATTCATGGCCCAGGTTAATTCAGTATCTACTGGCCTATGGCAGGAAGGGCTGCAGAGCTCCACGAAAGGCAGTGTTGGCAGCCTTTGAAAGCTGTGTGGATGAGAAGGTGTGTGTGTCCAGGAGTTCTTATATCGTTTTCTCATTTTCAAACCTTGCCCATCCTCAAGAGACCTCGTCAAGGTCAAAAGCACAATGAGCTAACCAGGGAAACCCCAGAGAAAGCCAAGATCTGAAAATAACAGCTGGCTCTCTCGAGAAGGGCAGCCCTGCTGACTTGGCAGGCTTGGAATATTGCGGCGCTCTCTGGTAGGCAATAAAGTCCTTGTGGGAGGGAGGAGCAGAACAAAAGGACGAGGGAAGGAAAGATGGAAGCGATCAGATAACTAAAAAAGACACAGCAGAAAGCAGGAGAGGGGGAGGAGAAGGAGATTTAAGGGAACGAGGGCAAATAATTATTTGGTTAATCAGAAAATAAGTGTAACTTTGGATACACTTTTAACATTCAAGTTTGGGACTATATTTCAAAGTCTGAAGTTTTTTTAAGGTATTCACTAAAAATACCTTCGTGATGTTTAGCTTTTGTGCAAAATTAAAAGGCATACGTGTTGCTTGAAATGCTCCTGAATGGTATATCACAGATGTATATTTGAACAGAAGCCAAAAATGTGAGGAGATTCTGAGTTCTTTGGTCAGAACAGTACAATGAAAGTTAATCATGTTGCTTTATACTTTTCCTACAAATATAATACAGATTTATTATATTTGAAAGCTCAGCTGGGAGGAGATACACCTACCCACCTTGAAATTTGTTGGTTTATATTGATGAAAGAGTTGTGGTACCCTGTATCTTTTCTTGGTCTTCTTTCTACGTTTTTGATATTAAAATGTAGAAGAAAAATAAATAACATTTATTATGAAATCACCAAACTTCAGGTGACTATGGAGTCTTACATCCAATATTTCTCAATGATCATAATGCATGTCCTTCTTTTTTTCGGGGGTTACAAGATGTGACTACCTTGTAGATGCCCTCTAGGTACCAGAGGTACCCGTCCCTGTGGTTCAAAGGAGATCACTGCTCAATAGAGCAGAGAAGCTGATCACCCAGTGCTACTCTTCATCAATACCCTATATAGGTAGTAGATTTAATTTTATTAAAAAAAAGTCTGCAAGCATATTAATGGTGCTTTCTTTTTTTTCAATTATAGCGGAAAATGGCCCCCGTCTACTCGTGGAAGCAGAACAAGCCAAGGTGTTCTCACATAGAGGTGGCAATGTTACACTGCCATGCAAATTTCTTCGAGACCCTACAGCATTTGGCTCAGGAACCCACAAAATCCGAATCAAGTGGACCAAGCTAACTTCAGATTACCTCAAGGAAGTGGACGTTTTTGTTTCCATGGGATACCACAAGAAAACCTATGGAGGCTACCAGGGGAGAGTGTTTCTGAAGGGAGGAAGTGATAACGATGCTTCTCTGGTGATCACAGATCTCACCCTGGATGATTATGGGAGATATAAGTGTGAGGTGATTGAAGGACTAGAAGATGATACTGCTGTGGTAGCATTAGACTTACAAGGTAGGTATCTGTAAATTACGCTAAACTTAGAAATGATAAATAATCATTGATTTTTTTTTTTGCATGACAAGTAATCTCTAGGGCTTACCATAGTGATGAGGTGAGAAACCGAAAGTCCATGCATGGTGTGTTTTTCTGTTCTTTTGTATTTTGCAGTCTGTCTATGATTCCAGCTTTCATATTTGAAATGTACACAAAATGGTTATACACAAAATTGAAGCTATTTGCCTGTAGGAGAAACATACAGTGGAACTGAATCAACAATATCCAGAAACTGCCTTGTGCTGTGCAAAATCTAAATCTCATTACAAGGTTATTGAGAAATTCGGAGTGGATGCTTTTTTATTGTGCTCTTAAAATTATCTCAGTTCCAAAATAATGGCAGATTTTCTGAAGGACATCTGCCAACTAAAATACATGTAATTGTGTTCTGTAAAGTAACTATGAAAACTTAACAAAAAAGTGATCACTAGATTTATTTAAATATTCTTGTAAAGAAATAATTTTTTTTAAATGACCCAGAGTCTCTTAGACATTGGATACAAAATAGTCAAGGCATTTTGGGGGAATATTTCTTTAATATGTAATACACTCAGTAGGTTCAAAAACCAAAGTGTACACACAGCTAAACAATAAAATGGGTCTGTGCCTTCCCACCTCCCCTCTGCCCGAAGCCCACCCTCTGTGCCCACCAGTGGGGAAACTCCTCCCCTTCGTTTCTCACGTATCTCAGGACAGCTTATAGTCATGAGTTTCCACATTTCTTTACACTGAAGGATGAATTGCGGCTGCATTGATAGAATACTTTCCTTCCTTATGTACATAAACTATGCGTGTGTATTTGCTAGAAGCTCCTTTCACATCCTAGGACAGATCTGTGGCTTTCGGAAAAATATCCGTTTCGTCCACTAGCACATCACTGAAGATTTGGCCTTCTGAACCCCATAGAATCCCAATGTGTGTATGGAAATGTATGGCTTTATATATCTAACAAGTTGCACGATGTCATAAATTGCCTTTTTGTGACCTTCTCTTGTCTCTCTTAGTTGTAGTTCTTGGCTCCTGATTGCATGTCACCTTGTGTTTTCAGTTTTTTATTGATTCACATTAATATCCATGAACACGGGCATTATTTAGGATGAAAGAAGTAGTTGGCTTAGAGAAGACAGTCAATTATCAAATATTACTTGAGGACCAACTTCCTTTATTGAAGGGACATCAGGCAGTGGACAGAGCCTTGAGTTAGTAGTATCTAGAGGTTTAGGGTAGTCCCAGCTCTGCTAGTATAAATTCTGTAACTGGGCCAAGTGACTTATCCTTGCTGTACTTTGGCTTCTTCATCTCTGAATAGTGGGTTGACCTATATTATCTAAGTTACTTTTTCTTCTAAAATTATGTTTATATACCACAATATTTCCTGAACCTAAGTAATTCAAGTGCCATATTTATTGTCTCTCTACATTTATTTTAAAACGCAATTTTAAATAAGTAGAAACCAGCATAACTTGACGAAAATAAGAGGAAGCCGTAAAAATAAATACACTGAATATAAGGTATTTCTAAATTCTAGCTGGATACCTGCTTGTTAATGGCTTTGAGCATGAACCTGCTCTCCCTTCGATTGAAAAGGAGATTTAGCATATGGTAAAGGATAACGCATTATAGGGTCAAACTGAGACTTCGTTTAAGGCACAATTAGAGGTGTTGAAGGCAAATTATAAGAAAAGTCATTTTTCCTGCCTAGGCCTTGCACCATCTCAAATCTCCACGTTTTCCATGCTTTTAGAACGTTTCTCTGTCATATAACACATATGCATTTGAGCCAAGCAAATGTGTCCAAGAAACCAATTTAATTGATAGGTATTTTTACAAGTGCTGTGTTAGTGCCATGAGATACAAAAAATTCCAAACCTCAGTTCCTTTCACTCAACGATCTTACAGCCCGTTAAAGATTCTAAGATACTTTCAAAAGTAAGTACCTTAGGGCCGGCGCGGTGGCGCAGCCGTAAAGTGTGCATGTTCTGCTTTGGCAGCCTGGGGATCGCTGGTTTGGATGCCTGGTGCAGACATGGCACCGCCTGTCAAGCCATGCTGTGGCAGGCATGCCACGTATAAAGTAGAGGAAGATAGGCATGGATGTTAGCTCAGGGCCAGTCTTCCTCAGCAAAAAGGGGAGGATTGGCAGCAGTTAGCTCAGGGCTAATCTTCCTCAAAAAAAAAAAAAAGGTAAAGACTTTAAAATATGGCAGAATTTGGTAAAGAAAGTGGGTACAAACAAATTAATCATACGTGCTACTTATTGTGCTCACTTTCGGGAATCCCCCTGACAGATGAGACTTAGGGCAAACTCCTTTTCTGAGGTAGCATGGCTGGTAGAAAGAGCTAGAGCTGCGATTTGATACCAAGGGCATCGGCTTTATCTACTATGATCTGGGGGTTCACGGGAAGCAGAAAGTCTCTGTTGGGGGAAGAACAGTGGCTTCAGAAGATTCTTAAAGGCCCCAAAGTTACTTGGGAGGTGACCTAGCGACGGTCCTTTGGTCATACTGCATTAATTGGTGTACCCATGGTAGCTGTTAAATTCCCCTCACTCCAGACAGTGTTTTTCCATCTTTCTTGTGTGCTGTAGAAAGGGTAGAAGCAGCCATTAACCAGAGGACCTGCCCTGAAATAACTGACATTTTACATGTAACATGGTACACATGAACCTCCTTCTGAGCAACTGAAGAAAATGCTCTCTCTTAAGAACAAGATCAGAGATCAGCTGTACCCTGTGCCCTCCTCCTCCACCCCCACCCCAGCTATCATGTTCTCTTAGCACTCGGTACAGATTTCCATTATAGCTCTAATCACATCTTATTTTTTAAATATTTGCAAACTTGTCTCTCTGCCTGCTAAATATGATCTACTTGAGGGCAGTCAAGTGCCAAGAACAAAGTTAGTACTTGGTAAATAGTTTACAGGTGGTTGAATGTTTGATGCAATGGGTTTAAACTTTCAAATACAAAAAAGTGTGCCTGCAATAGAGGGGCCATGGGAAACCCGCTGAAGGAAGAGACACTGCTGTGGACCATGAAAGGTGAACTTGGTCATGTCAGAGGGTAGAGAGCGTGAAAAAGCAGGAAAGGGGGCACCGCAGGCAGGAAGGAGAAACTCCACAGGCCAAAATGTGAACAACAGATGCCACATACACGTAGCATCCAGCTTGATTGGTTTAAGGCCCAGCTTGGCAATAGGGTGGGATAAAAATTTCTAACTTTATATTACAGCACATTTGGAAAAGTAGAAATATTAGCATAAGGAATCCCCATATATCATCATCCAGCTTCAAAAAAGTGTCATTATAGCCAATCTTACTTTATCTTGCTCTATTTACTTCCACTCCCACTGAATAATTTCCAAGAAAAACTCAGGATACTATTTGATATATATATATATACACACACACCTCAATAAAATATAAAGACTCATATTTTAAAATGAAATTACAAAAAAATGTTTTAAGATAGCCACAATACCATTATAGAATAAAATTTGAGGAAGGTCGATTGCTAACCTGAGGATGGACATTGTGAGTGACTTGACAGTTTCCACAGAGTCTGGGATAGATGATCAACATGCAGCAATTATACACAGAAGAGTCTGAAGGCTGTAGTAAACCACATGTGGCAGAAGAGATACATCGTGGTTATCATTTATTAGCTCTTGTTCCAGTTTCTGACCTTTGATCATTATCAATTACATCCTTATGTGTGACCACCTGCCAATCAGGCAAGCTTCTCTCAAGCCCCTGGTTAGTCTTCCAGCGTGCATAAACAAGGTCAGGGAAGTGTATCATTTTAAATGTTGTGATTAAGCTGTCTTTCCAACTGTAGTTGTACAATGTCTTTCATTATATTGGCCCTTTAATACCAGATTAAACGCTATGTTCTCCAGAGAATTTTTCTGATTAGAAAAAAATTATTCTTCAAGATGCCCAAATTATATGGTTTGTATTTATATTACAAGATTTATTACAGCTTAGATTCAAATTTTTATACATATAACATTTTTATCAAATTATGGGCTCTTTGCAGGAAGAGGCCACACCCCCAAACCTGTATCCTAGAGTACAGAGCACAATGCCTTGCTCTTAGTTGTGACTTAGGAACTGATTTTTAATCACACCGATTAAAAATCCGTAAATCCTGGGCCAGTCCAGTGACACAGCTGTTAAGTTCACACACTCCACTTCGGCGGCCCAGAGTTCACCAGTTCAGATCCCTGGCAGAGACCTATGCACTGCTCATCAAGCCATGCTGTGGCAGGTGTCCTACATATAAAATGGAGGAAGATGAGCCCAGATGTTAGCTCAGGGCCACTCTTCCTCGACAAAAAGAGAAGGATTGACTGTCGATATTAGCTCAGGGCTGATCTTTCCTTAAAAAAAAGAATTTGTAAATTGTTTTGAAAAACTGACCTACGTGTGTATTGGAATTAGCTGTGGGAACACAATTTTTTCATATAGAACCTTGGATAGGGTAAAGCCCTCTTATTACTACCCACTACCCACAGTGCTAGAAACAGTGTCAACAAAAGACAAGCCTTATTCGGATATCACTAGAAATCTATGAGTAGCTTGGGCTACAGAACTCATCTCAGCAATCAACAAATATATAAATAATGATATGAAAAACATGATATTTGTGCTTCTAATCTTCCATTGTATTGGTTTTCCATTGGAGAAATGGGGCCAAATACACAAAAATATAATCTGAGAACTTTCAGAAATAGAAAAATAATTTCAGATGTGTACATAGCACCAATAGGCACTGTGAGAGGCACTGAGGAAGGTAAAATTATGCTGCATGGTCTCTGCCTTTTCATCACTAAAAATATTTACTTTATAGAGTTACTGAAATTCACCTTAGCTTTTATATGTACCATGGTGTGAAAACCTTTATATGTCTAACAAATTGATATTTGCCAACAGCAAGGATGAATTGGACTGAGCAATTATAAATCTTTTTTTTTTTTTAAAGATTGGCACCTGGGCTAACAACTGTTG